>NW_027513058.1:0-283979 GCF_048772815.1 Callospermophilus lateralis
TTGGGAGCAATCCCAAGCACTCACTTTGCTGCTTTTATTCCTTTGGGTATTAATTGTCCTATAGCCTCAGGGTACCTAGTAAGAATAGTGTTAGGAGAATAAGATAAATGTATCTATAATAATGGACCTTCTTGCAAAAATACTCCTGTAGGAATATTTTTTGTTGGTAGACAATAAATAATAAAGGCAAACTTATATCAATTCTATCCAATTGCATATTTTTCATATATGTTTCAATGATTTTTAATGCCTTTCTTGCTTCAGGCGTTAACATGTACCGTGAATTGGGATATGATGGACCTTTTAGGATATCAAATAAATATCCCAACTCTCCTGTTGGTATACCTAGATAAGGCCTTATCCAATTTATGTCTCCTAATAACTTTTGAAAGTCGTTATGTGATTTGAGTTGATCTACTTGTATTTGAATTTTTGGTGGCGGTACATGGTTGAGGATAATAGAACACCTAAATAATTAATTGGAAAATTTAATTGTACTTTATCTATTGCTATATCTAGATTATTTTTTAATAAGTTTGTAAGTGTGGCATAACATTCTAGCAATGTGTTTTTAGCTTTGTGTGCTAATAATACATCATCCATATAGTGAAATATTTGTAGTTCAGGATTTTGATTTCTAAGTGGCTTGATTACTTTGTTAAAATAAATTTGACACATTGTTGGGCTGTTAGCCATCCCTTGAGGCAGTACTTTCCATTCATATCTCTGATCAGAACCTTCATGATTCAGTGCAGGGATAGTAAATGCAAAACGTGGACTATCCTCAGGATGAATTGGAATTGAAAAAAAAAAAACCTTTAATATCTATAAGTAATTATGTTAAACCCTCCTCCTATGGGCAATTCCTTTTAAAATGTCCTGTTTGTTCACAATTGTAGCATGTTCTTGGCCTGGCATCTAATGCCTGTTTTAGTGCAGCTGCCACAATTTGCCCTTCTTCATTAATGTCTCTGGCATCTAAAGCCTGTTTTACTGCAGTTGCCACGACTTGCTCTTGTTCATTAATGTCTCTACATAATTTAATATATGTGTTTAAATCTTCATGTTTCCATGGTCTAATTATATCTCTGCACCAATTATTCGCTTGCTCATAAGCCAGTTTTTTTAGTAATAGCATTGCTTGTTCTGTTTTCCCAGAACCTCTGGTACATGTTTGAATAAGCCTATCGACAAATTCAGCATAAAGTTAATTAGCTCCTTGTATTACTTTAGATAATTGACCTTGTAAACCTCCAAGTCCTTGTAAAGTCTTCCATGACTTAATTGCATCTACAGCAATTTATGCACATACACCAGAATCATATGCAATTTGTTGCTGCTGATCCTCATAAGGTCCCTTTCCTAACAACATATCAAGATTTCTCTGAGGATAACCAGCTGCTGCATTTCGCATAGCCGTCTCCTTGCAAAATTCCTCATTGTCAACCTTCCATAACAGGTATTGTCCTCCATTTAGCACAACTTTACACATATTAGCGCAATCCGCTGGCTTCATGTTCAAGTTGTTAATGGTTTCGACCATGCTTACATTGAAGGGTGCTTGAGGACCATAGGTTGTTACAGCCTCTTTTATCTGCCTCACTGTTTTGAAATTTAAAGCATGGTAAACTCGCTGCCCTCCTACCTCAAATATAGGGCATGTTAATATTTAAGATCTTGTCTCAGGATCCCAACTATCAACTGTGGGGGTTGGGGGCTTCCCAGCATATGGAGGTGGCCTTGTTAGTTGGACACTTACGTCCTCTGGTGATAGAAAAGTATTAGTAGCAGTCTCCTGTAGAGGTGGTTCTGTTGGTTGGACACTTACACCCTCTGGTGATAGAAAGGTGTTAGTAGTAGTCTCCTGTTGTAAATTTCCCCCTGATGGCTTTTACTGTTTTACACTTTCTTTCTCTGTCTGACTAGCTTGAGAGGCCTTCTCTTTTACATAATTTTTTTCCTCTGTCTGACTGGTTCGAGAGACCTTCTCTTTTACTTGAATTTTTTCCTCTGTCTGACTAACTTGAGAGACCTTCTCTTTTACTTGAATCAATATGTCTTCTCCTTCCTCTACCATTGTCTGAACTGAAGGCTTTTGACTAAACAAACAAGATACGAAAGTCCACAATGGCAATGTGCCAACTGGCAGAGTCCCTGGGCTTTTCTTTTCTATTCTTTTTAAATCTTCACCATGATGGTTCCATTGTGATATATTTAACAACTCCTCCTTAAAAAGCCATGGGCTACATTTTTGTATTGTATCAACGTATGCCCTGACTGCTCTTAATTTTACTGGGATGCCTCCTTCCTCTAACAATTTACTTAACACTTTTTCAGTTTGTTTTTTTTTCTAATTTCTGATGCCATATTTCTACTATAATACAACCCAACAAGATAACACCAAACAAAACAGAGATAGAATGAAATAAAAATGGAAAAACAAAATATCATTATAGCCTTTCTCTCTATCTGTTCCTCAGACACAAATAGTTTTTCCTCAGATGTGAGCGGTTTTTCTTCCGTCTCACTCGTCTCCAGGGACAGGCAATTTAAAGCAAATGTGAAGCAAAACAAAAGAGGAATCTTAAAATGGCTACCCATCCTCTTGTCCTGCCCTCAGGGGCAAGCAGTTTACCTTATCAGTTACCCTCAGTCGCTCCCCATGCGAGCCACCAAATGCTGCAGTCTGGCTGGGCACAATCAGGAGCCACTTTTCAAAAGAAAGCAGCTTTATTTTTAGAACCACACACGCCAAGCAAAAGAGCCTCTCAGGAAAAACCCTCAGAGCCCCAACTGTCACCACCGGCTTCCCACAAGCCTTTCCCTCCCACACAAGCCTCTCTCCACTTCCCACAATCCTCCTGCTCTTGAGGCCGATTGGCTGGGTCACGTGTGGAGTCAAAAAAGTCCCCCAATGAGCAGCTCTGTGATCTGAAAAGGCAGGGAAGCAGCCCAATGAGCATCACCGCAGAGGAGCCAATCAGCTAGATGTTGCTGGGGCCACTGTGAGCCAATCATCAGCCGGCAGCTGAAAGTTTGCAGGCAGCTGGAAGTTTGCTGGGCCCCTTAGGCTGCAGCTATGAACAGGAGTTGTATGCACCATTCACTGAAGGTAGTTTTCAGTACTAGGAAACAAATATGTATTTTAGGTGGATGAATATTTCTGACAATAATCTGGTGAAAAGTTGATTATAAATCCACATACTTGAACATGAATGAATTTAGGGAGTGCAAATAAGACATATATATTTCATATTTTGAAAAATCTGTAGAGTGTGTGTGTATACACACACACACACACACACACACACACAGAGATATTAAAATGTAGCAACATATATGCCAATCGAAATTCACCATAAAATACACATCATTCACAGATCCAAACATATTCAATTTACTTAACAGGGATTTATGTATAATGTTGTTCTACTAGGAGGCTCTCCCATAGTTTGAATTTCAGTTCCAACAGCATTTACGAGGAGTGATCCCTTCTCAAAATTTGTATCTGCCAAGTCAGCCACCTCACAAGAATGTAGGTGTGATACCAGCTGGGATTCGATATGTGCATATAAAAATACATGTGCTGAATAGGCTACACACAAAGGGAGACAGGAATTCACATATTTGTTAACTTTAAAAACACATGGATATCTATTTCAATTAAAAATAGACTGGATTTATAACACCTAACCTTTATCATGCAAAAGGCAAGTTCAAGAATACACCATGCCTCTTCTGAACTGCTTGTATTTCAATTCTGATTTGGTTATTTTTCTGCATCATATTAGAATTAGTAGTCAGAGTGTAGTAGGGTATAAGTTAGTGTCAGGGATTCAGTATTTCAAATGGAAAATTGGAAAATGAATCCAATGTGTATGCAATATGTGTTACACAAATAACTTCCCACTCTAATTCAGAAAATGGCTTGACATAACCTTCGCCCAAAGAAAGACAAAATTAGAAGAGAAGAGTCAGAAAATCTGTAAATACATATATGGAATGGAAAATTCTCAGAAGTTTAAAACTTTTGAGGCTTTAGAGGAGCTTCCAAAACTTAGGGACAGGGTAAAACTCCACAAACTGTAAGGGTCTGGCGGAACGTCGGAGGAAGAGACCACCAAGAGACTGACTCATGCAATTGCAGAAGGGGGTTTATTGGGGATCCATTCCAACGCGCTGGGGCTCCCGGCCCACTCAAGAAGGGTGAGCAGCCAAGAGCCCCAAGCAGGGGTTGAGCAGAGCTTAAGTACACTTCTTGGGGAGGGCAGGGGTGGGGGGCTTTGCATACATCAGAACAAATCAACAAGAGATGCGGGAAAATTGAAAAACAACTCTGAGTCAAGGTTAGCACATTTACTGGCGGGAACAGATTGGACGGGGGTGATTGGTTACTCTTAACTTGGGGGGAATATTTAAACTGAGATCAAAGGCTTTGGGGTAGCCAAGGTATTTAACATATCAATGGTCTCTTACATATCAATGGTCTCTTACTTTACAACCCAAGCCTTGCATATCAATGGTCTCTTACTTTACAACCCAAGCCTGTCCTTTACACTTTAACTCTGGCTCTGCGGCTTAGAATCAACTTAGAAATTTTACCTTTACAAAACATGGAACTCTACTGGCCTAAAGACTTCTGGAGATACTGACAATGAGGTTGGGCACTTGAAATATACGTTGTTGTCAGGAGCTTTAGCTTCCTTTTTAGTGAGAACATCAAAGCTGAGTCTGCATCTATGTGACCTGGAGGACATGGTTTCCTATTTTTCAATGAACATGAGGCAGCAGTGTTGAATTTTCTCTTTGTAGCTAAACTGTGACCACTTAGGGCTAAGTGTCTCCCCATGTAGACTTGAAAGCCATTTGGTCATCCTCCAGTGTTCGTGTTATTTCTTGCTCCTGCACTGGGTGCTTTGTATTTGCTTCAAGGCATATAAGGAGTTCAACTGAGACACAGTCCTGGAGGGTGTCCTGTAATATGTGGGGGGTCAGGGTCTGCAGGAGAATGCAACAACCAGGCTTCTATCCAACATTGCTTGCCCCCTTGATCATAGCAACCAGATTGTGAACATTGCCCTGAAAACTCTCTATGTAACAATATGCCTTTATATACAAGGGTGTGCTGGCTGCACCATGTCATTCACAAGCCATTTGGAGCCAGTGTAAGATCCACATGACCCCACCACAGATGTTTTATCACACACCTGCACACCACTGCTCTAGGCCTACTACTCAGAAAGCTCCAACTTACTGACATCTCAGTTCTACACCATTTTTATGAAACACAGTCAATCAAGGCACTGTCTGGTACCCTCATGATCAGCAACAGGACATCCTAAGGTTCTCCAGTGCCACCTGGTCATGGAAATTTCAAAAATGAAGTTTTTGAAATTTCATAAATGAAGTTGAAGGCACTGTGGGTTTCAATTCATTCAGGAACCATTAAATGATGAGGAAGCTCATTTCAATGAAACCTCTGGAGAACTCTCAGAGACAAGGCTTCCCAAAGAGTAGGCAAAAGGTCACATTGTGGTCTACAATGTGAGGTCCATATGTGTTTTTACTCTCAACTACGGCTGCCAATCTTTCAGAATAAAATCATGGCATATCTTGGATGAGATTCCCAGTGCTCTGTGGAAAGCCCCCCTGGGCGTAGATCTCAGTTTCCAAGGACGACTCTCATGGGTGGACTCCTAAAATCCAAACACAATACATGGCAATACTTCTCTGAGGTCAGTTACAGAACACAGTCTCTAAGGGGAATCACACCTGAGTTCAATCCTAGGTGGACCCAGTCATCTCTTCCAAACGCCAAACAAATGACCACAATTAAAACCAAAACACTCCCACATGGCCCTTATCTTCTTCCAATAGACACACATAATATCCATTGGCTGGGGGTTTTCATGAGGGGCGCTGTGCAAGACAGTGTCCAAAATAAACTTCCTTGCCCCTCATTTGCCTAAAGTCAGGGTGTCCTGGACACCCTTCCTGTTAACCATGAGTGATCAAATAGGACTGCTGTTAATACTGTTCCAATTCTCCAATTTGAGGCCTACTGGCTCTGGGGTTTAGATTCTTTATGTGAATTGGAGTTATGAGAAAACCCACGCATCTCTGGGCTAGCCTCTGCAGGGCTTTGAAGAACTCATTTGACCGAAAGATCCCGAATCACAATTGATAAAGGTCAGGATCCTTAGAGGAAGGCGAGAGACTTCATCCACAATGACTGCTCTTTTGGCCATTTTGGTTTTGGATACAGAAGAGATTTTTCTTTAGATCCCTCAGGTGCTGAAAATCTAACCACAGCATCACAGAGGGCAAAAAGGCTTATTCAGACCCATCCCATTTCAAAGCAATTAAGCAAAGAGCCACAGGTGATGCCCATTCATTACAATTTGAAAACTGTTTGCTTCAGCCTTCACCAAGGGGTGGCCTGAGGCAAAGACCTTCCTGACATTCAGGGCAACAGAACAATAGGTAAGCAAAAGGCCCAAAGCAGGGTTTCCCACTGAGACTCTTCTGGTCACGCTGGTATCTGAGTTTTCTGAGATGCTTGCCATTTCCTTCAGCTATCCAGTACATGGCCATGTCACAGAGTTTGGTGGTGGTACATATCTTGAACACAAAACCATTTGCCCATTCTGGACAGTGCCCACAATTCAGGAAGAAAACAGAAACTTAAGGAGATAGGAGGTGTTGCCAATCGAAAAGTCAAACCGCAGTCCATTCACAAATTGGGCAGAATGAATGCTGGGAAGCTTTCTACTAGACAGGACACATCCATTGATACATTCTCTTTTCTAATGTCGACAACCACGGACACAGTGGGATACACAGACCTAGAAACACTCGCCTTGTCAAATGACTTACTAGAAATAGTCCACTCCAAACCAAACAAACTGCTTTTCCTATCAATTCTCAGAACATGTGACAAAGCCACAAACACACACCCACACCCACAAAGGCAACTTCTTTACCCAAGAAGGTCTGTGAATATCCGGAGTGTCCTCTGACTGGTTGGCCATTATTTGTTCCCCCAAAATGGCCTGTCCTGTCTCAGATCTGGTCTCCTTGGCCAACACTGTGAACTTGTCAGGAGCCAGTGGTGAGCCACTACCTGCTTTTTCATGAAAGACCCCTCTTCAGAGCTTTCCTGGCATTTGGCCATCCTCATATCAGTAGGTACCAAAAAAGACTTACTCTGTTCTTGGTAAATCCAAATAAGTTAGCCCACTGGGACTGTGACTGGGACTGTCTCTGGAAGCCAGGCTTCTTGGATCCCAAGTTCAGAGAGCTCCATCACCAATAAATTAGTTAGTTCACTTCCTTCAGGAACTGAATTATGACACTACCTTGGCAACCACTTTGTTTTAACAGTAGCTTCGAAGGGTCTCATGTGATGGAGGCTGCCTCTACTTCCTGTGACAGTTTCACAAGTTAAAATGGTATATCAACCATAGGCACCTGGGAACAGCTCACCATACAAGCCTCGTTTGGTCCGTCTTCTCTACATAAAGAAGAAAGTGGCTGATTCAGACAAATCCCTTCATTCTGAGCAGGTTGTTTGCCATGGAAGATGACTTTTGCTCTCTCAGGTCCTAAATAGCTGCATACATCTTCTCCAGGGATCATTTCTGCATGGACCTTGAGGTTCTCTGCCAGTGGAAGATCCCCTCTATTTCTGTATTGTAAGACAAACTCTGTCCCTGCTCTTCTGTATAGTTAGATTGAGGGAAAAGTGTATGGTAAGGCTTAATAACAGGTTCGATTTGGCTTAGGAATCATTCTGATTGATGAATAATGGTATTGGGTACCTGTGATATTTACAAGAATATACAAGTGAAATATAAGTATGAAAACAGAAATCTAGGTAAGATATGAAGCCCAGAAGAGCATTAGGCCCTTGATTGGGATACTTAGCTTTGAATTTTGTTCTGCACAGATGTGTCAGATAAATCGATATACCATGGCATAGGACCTTGTACCTTGGATGATTGAATGTTGAAGAGAACATCCAGTCAAACAGGGATAGTCGGTATTATTAGAAAGATAGTTGGTAGGTTTAGGAAGAAGGGTGAGTATAGGATTGGCAGCAAAAGTTCTTTAGCAATTGGGTTTCAGATAGAGAGTGAATGTAAAAGTTAGTATATGTGAAGAGTCAGTCACAATGATGAACTGGGGAAAATATATAGGAAAGCAGATATGAATACAGACATTATGAAATCAGGCAAAGTATAAAGTCAGTGATAGGATTAGGCATTTTTAACAGGGTTGTTGTTGAATATATAATCTAAGGAAGAAACAAATATGTACTCAACAATAGGATTGACATTTGAGAGCATTAGGCAACCTGCACATAGATGTTTTTAGTAATCCATGCTCACTTTCCATTTAGGCTTTCGTACAATCAAAGTGTGACCTTTGCTTTTTTGTTGAGAATATTACTGTGATAAAATGTATATGGACATCAGGTGACATGAGTATTTCTTCCACCATTTCTGTGAGCAATATTTTGAAGACGTATAAATAAGTGTTGGGTGTAAAATTAGGTGTACCTGGAGTCTTTGGATATAGAGATAATGCATGAATAGACTATCCTGAGAATAAATAATATAACTGGTTCCAACTTTAAATAATTTTTTGAATTGATATCTGAAAATATACAGAAAATCTTATATTGCTATACAATCATTCATTCCATCCTGTTACATTCTAATGGTAATATGAGTGTTATGGTTTATCATGAAGAGTGTGTGAGTTTTGCTTCAAAAGTGATTGTGGAAGTCAAAAATAATGTGTTTGGCAAGAAGTCTCATGAAAAGACCAGTCAAGAGACCTGGAGGAATAAATGTGTTCTGAAGAAGGAATTGATTAAACATGAAAAAAAATTCTTATAAATTTGTGAAACTCTGGATGAAATATATATACTATGATATATATATATATATATATATATATATATATATATATATATATATATATATATATATATTTGAATATATGTAGAATACATAGGTAAAATATATGTATGAAAACAGAAATCTAAGTAAGATTTGAAGCCCAGAAGGGCATTGGTCCCTTGATTGGGACTACTTAGCTTTGAATTACTTTCTGCAAAGTTGTCTCAGATAAATCCATATACAATGACATAGGACCTTGTACCTTGGATGATTGAATGTAGAAGCGAACATCCAGTCAAAAAGGGATAGTTGGTAGTGAAAGTTTAATAAAATAGGTACTTGTCACTTCCTGTGTTTCTGTACGCTTAATAAAACACTGTTGAAATCTTGAGAATTGTTTGCTAATCTTGTTCCCAGAATGTGCTGTCCCCATCTGCCAAACTGCAGATTGTACTCCCTCACCCGGTTAAGCGCTAACCGCCCACTGACCCTTACCCATCAATAAACTTCCCTCCCTGCCCTCTCCAAGAAAAGTATATAAGCTCTGCTGAAGCTGTTCTCAGGACTCTCTGCTCTATTCAAGTGAACTCTGAGCCCCAGCATGCTGGACCCCCAGTAAATCCTTTGCTGTTGCATGTTAAAGTCTCTTGGTTGTCCCTTCCTCTGACACTAGCCCGACCTTTACATATGGAGGTTCCACAGAGATCAAGCAGCGGTGGACGAGAGACCCCAATGGACCCCCTCAGATAAGTAAGGCGCCTCTTTCTGGTTTCAGGTTTCATGTTAGGGTTTGGCAAAATGGCTGTCAATGAAGAGTGTGAGCTCTCTCTGATGGTGGCTGACAGTCGTGTTACAGAACCACAGGCCACGTCCCTGGAGGACGCCTGAGAGGACTCGGGAAATTGAGGAACAATAGTCTCCTTGACTCAGTGATATTTTGTTTCGGATTCAGTATTGCGAGTCCATTGGATTTTGCCGGCTACTCAGTCATGGTCTCAGTGTTGAACGTCCATTGCCTGTCTTTATTGTCTTGTCTTGCCTGTGTCATGTGTCTTGCTTTCACTGTTTGTGTATCTCTCATTATGGAACAGAGCACTTCAATGCCTCTGTCCCTGACCCTTATTCACTATACCAAAGTCCGTTTAAGGGCTCAGAATCTCTTTATTTCAGTAAAGCCCCGGATGTGGCAGACTCTCTGTACCTCAGAATGGCCCACCTTTGGAGTCGGATGGCCCCTAGAAGGATCTTTCTACTTCCCACTAATTTATAATTCAGAGATATTGTCTTTCAGCCGTGGCCAGATAGTCATCTGGATCAACAGCCATATATTTTAATTCAGCAGGACCTCTGCAAATTTCCTCCTCAATGGGTCAAGCCTTTCCTTGCCCCTGCCCCCGCAATGACTCCTTCCCCCAGGAACTCACAAACACTCTGCTCCTCCTCCTCCTCCACACTCTGTTTTCCCTGTGTCACCAGATTTGAGTCTACTGGACTCTCCTCCCCCTCCTTATCCCCTGCCCTCATCCTCTAACCCCCAACACCCTCTAAGTGATACCCCTGCTGCTGACTCAGCCTCTCCTCCATTGAAGGAAGCTAAGCCGGCCCAGCGCCCTCCAGGTAATTCCCCTGCAGCACACACAGCACCTCCTCCCATGGAGGAAGCTGGCCCTGCTAAAGGAACTCGCTGGCGGTGAATGATTGAAAACCCTGGAACTCTTGGGATGCCTCCCCTTCGACCCTATGGACCAGTGATTGACAATGGCCATTGGGGGAAAATTCAAGCCTACCAGTATTGGCTGTTCTTCTCTTCAGACCTATGTAACTTAAAAAATAGCAATCCCCCTTTTACCAAGGACCCCACCCGGCTCTCAGGTGTGGTTGAGTCATTGATGTTTTCACACCAGCCTACTTCGGATGACAGCCAACAACTGCTAGGGACTTTCTTCATGACATAGGAAAAAAAGGGAATTCTCCAGGAAGCTAAAAAAAAATCCTTGGACCAGGATTGCATCCGACACAACTTACCAACATAATCAAAGCCGGCTTTCCCTTGAACCGACCCAACTGGGACCCCAACACCTTTGAAGGTAGGGAGCATCTGTCCACTTATCGCCGGGCTCTAATAGTGGGTCTCCGAGCAGCCGCTAGTGACCAACTAATTTGGCCAAGGTAAGAGAGATTATCAGTGGCCTGATGAATCTCCCTCTATGTTTCTAGAGAGAATTATGGAGGCATATAGGAGCTATAAGCCTTTTTATCGTCAGGCAGAGAATCAAAAGGCATCTGTCACCATGGCCTTTATTGGGCAAACTGCCCTGGATATTAAAACAAAGTTACAAAGCTTAGATTGATTACAAGATATGACTTTGAGAGATTTAGTCAGAGAAGCTGAGAAGGTATACTATAAGAGAGAAACTGAGGAAGACAAGGGAGCAAATGGAGGATAAAAGAAACAAAAGGCAGAGTAAGGCATTGACTAAGGTCCAGGTCACAACAACAAATAGGCCAAAAATTAAGAAACAGGGAGACAAGAAGGTATACGTTGGCCCACGACAGAGGCCACCCTTGGCCTCAGATCAATGTGCCTACTCAAACAAAAAGGACACTGGGCCAAAATTGACATAGAAAGCGACAGCCACGCCAGCCAGCCATTCTGACTCTGGAGGATGACTAAGAAAGTCGGGGCTCAGATCCCCTCCCCGAGCTCAGAGTAACTTTTGAAGTGGAGGGGACCCCAGTAAACTTTGAAGTGGATACAGGGGCAATATACTGAGCCCATAAGGCCACATTGGGCCCTCTATCAAATAAAAAATCTCTATTTCAAGGGGCTAATGGCAGTAAATATCGGGCTTGGACAACTAAGAGGACCATGGACCTGGGAAAAGGAAAAATCCATCACTCCTTCCTAGTAGTCCCAGAATGCCTGGCCCCATTGATCGGCGGAGATCTGCTCACCAAGCTCTGGGCCAAAATAAATTTTAACCCTGAAGGCCCTTAAGTGGAATTTCTAAATCTTTCAGTAAAAACTCCAAGAGCCACGGCTCTAACTATGTCAGTAGAAAATGTACATCAACTCACTCACCTTGGTTCAAAGAAACTGCAGGCATTCCTGAAGGATCAAGAACAGAGTTTTCCACTAACAGACTCACAGTGAAGAAAATAACTGAATGGGTAACAAAAGCCTGTCGGGTTCATCAATTGGTAAATGCTTACCCTTCCAAGCTTCCTGTATGAAAGCACATACGAGGAACCAAACCAGGACAATACTGGGAAGTGGACATTACTGAAATAAAGCCAGCAAGGTATGGACTTAAATATCTCCTAGTCTTTGTAGATACATTTTCAGGATGCATTGAAGCCTTCCCCACAAAAAAAAAGAAAAAAAAAGAAAAGAAATAGCGCAAATTTTGGTCAAGAATATCCTAGAAGATATTTTTCCAAGATACAGCCTGCCTAAGTTAATAGGGTCTGATAATGGACCGGCGTTCATGGCCCAGGTAAGTCAGGGGTTAGCCAGGACCCTGGGGATTAATTGGAAGTTACATTGTGCTTATAGACCCCAGAGTTTAGGACAGGTAGAAAGAATGAACCAAACCATTAAACAGACCTTAACAAAATTAAGCTTAGAGACCGGAATAAAAGATTGTACTATGCTCCTGCCTTATGCACTGTTAAATGAAGAAAATACTCACTCTGATTTTAGTGTAACCTCACCCCCTATGAAATTCTCTATGGTGCCCCTCCTCCAGTAAGGGACCTAACACCAACTCTAAGACCTTACAATCCCTTCCACACCAGCTTGCTTGACAGACTTAAAGCTCTTGAAAGAATTCAGTGACACCTGTGAAAACAGCTGGCCACTGCCTACCAAACTGGGGACGAGGGGACTCCACATCGATATCAAGTAAGAGACTTTGTCTTCGTAAGACGACATCAGGTGACATCGCTGGAACCCCGCTGGAAAGGACCATTCCAGGTGCTACTTATAACACCTACAGTGGTAAAGGTAGATGGAATCACTTCCTGGATGCATGCCTCTCATCTCAAGCCTGCGCCCTGTCCAGACATTGACTGGAAACTGGAATTGGCTGGAAACTGGAAAAGACTGGTAACCCTTTCAAATTGCACATTCGCCGTGTGGATAAGGCTATAGACTCTCCCCTTGACCACCAGTATTTCTAACCCTCATCACCCCTTTCAGCAGCGATGGCTGATCACAAATCCTACTGGACAAGAAGTTTAATCAATCTTGCATACAGCCCCCTTAGGGACCTGGTGGCCATCTCTCCACCCAGACATTTGTCAGCTGGCTATATGTCTTTCCTATTCAGATATCCCTGAAGAAGAGGATCCCACTAAAATTCCATTAAATCCCTTCCGTATCATATGTAATGGAAACAAACATTATGGATGTAGGGACACGTGAGCCAGATGCAGGTCGGCTAGCCTAGATTACTATGTTTGCCCGGTGAACTATCAAAGCCACAAACAGCCATGGCTGTGTGTGGGAAAAGCCGACTTCTTCTGTAATCAAGGGGATGTGAGCATACAGGGGCTGCACGATGGAACCCAAACTCCTAATCAAATTCAGTACACAGCATTGGCCATATTACCAATAAGATAACCTAAATCGATGGCACGCAGAGGGGTCTCTAGATCCTCAAATTCTGTGGAACCTTTTTAACTTTGGGAAGGGCTCAAAGGCGTGAAAAGAGATTCCCCTATGTGGAGGCCTTTTCCGTCCTTCGCTCACATCCTGAACTATGCTTCTCCAATAGATCCTCACCCTCAGCCTTCTGCTCTAGTCTCTCTGCTGTCACTCCCACCTCAACAACCTGATTTCTCCCATCCCGTTACTAGATCAACAACCCAAACATCCGCCGGTTCTCAGACCATTGCCCCCTTGCTGAGGTAGCAGGTACTTAGTTACCACTCTACCCACTCACTCCTCTCTTCTCCTGTCAGCACCCATACGGGGTTTCACCAGGTCCTTTTACCAGCTAACCTAAAGCTCAAAATAGCTGAGAAGACCCCTATCCAAGATGTAATAAAAATGGTCTTTAAAGTTGCTTTGTCATCACTGAAAACAGGTTACTAAGAATTTAAAGTCCCTCACAGACTTTTTGGATACACACTCCCATCTTCCCCTCTTTTCTACCTGTTCTACTGCTCAAGTTTTTGTTGCTAGAAAATCCCAAACCCCTTTCCCATTATTCTTTTACATCTCTCCGTACTCATTCTCAGATCCTCGGAACTGCTCTAAGTCCCGCCTTCCCTCTCTTTCCCCTCTGTTCCACACCCACAGAAAAGTCTTAACTGATCTTCTCCAGATGTCTTCACCATGGCTGACTTTAGGACGTTCAGCAAAAGAGTCCCTATAAAAGAGTTCAGTGTAGACAAACTTCCTGTTTTCATGTGGCCCTGTTCTACTTGGCCACTGGCTAAAACAATCAGTACTTGTAAGCTAGACACCCCCTTACTAGTTTTTCACAAAATATGTGAACAAGGCCTCTGACTTTGAGCTGGGGCTTCAAAGAGATGGCTACATTTCTATGATAAAGAAGTTACCAACTGGCTCCATGGTAATAGCTGGCAAGCGGAAAAAAGAAAGGGATGAAATATCTCTCCCCCTCCCAGGTGTCCTTGAAAAGTTAATTTGCTCAGAACAGAGGAAAAAAAACATAAAAAACCTGCTTTTTGTGAATTTCTGCTGACTGTGAACTTCTGAGCACATTCCCTTACATGTTGGGTACAAAATTCTGAAACTTCCTAAACTTGGGGTTCATGGGATTAATTGATTACAACAGAAGCAATGCCCTCTGAATCCGTTTGCAACCAAATAGGACTGTTTCCCTAGCTTTGGTGCTATCTTAGGTGCCTTGTCTTGACTGTTCCTACAACAGTATAATTCTATATACTTAAACATTTTTATGTTTTCATTAAATGGTCAACAGTGGTGATTAAATGTGTAATGGTGCAGAGGTTACCCAGAGTGCTCTATCATGATGCAGGTTCATTTGAAGATCAAACAGGGGGGCATACAACCCGGTTCCACAGGGAACATATATCCCTCACTTCAGCCATCCTATTAGGAATACGAGTTGCTGCAGGGGAGGTCACAGGAACCACTGCCTTGGTCCATGGTACACAGCAAAATACCCAATTAGAAGCAGCAATAGACCAAAACTTAAAGATATTAGAAACCTCCAACACAGCTTTGTGGGAATCTTTAACCTCTCTCTCTGATGTTGTTTCATACAACAATCGAGGGTTGGACCTCCTCTTCATGAGAGAATGGTGCCTTTGTGCTGCATTGAGGGAAGAATGTTATTTTTATGGCAACAATACTGGAGTTGTAAAAAATTTATGAGTAAAATAAAAGGATGCCTTGAAGAGTGTCAACGAAAGAGAGAGGCCCAAAAAGGGTGGTTTGAGTCTTGGTTCACACAGTCCCCCTGGTTAACTATACGTTTATCAACCTTGGCCAGTCCAATAATAATACTCACATTCTTGCTAACTATAAAACCCTGTTTGCTCAACCATGTATTTTCATTTCTCCAAGCTCAAATTAGACAAGTTAAACTTATGGTAATACCCCACTAGCAGACATAGAATGTGACACCACTCCAATGATCACTTTTATGATTAAAAGTAGCCAGAAGAAGACGTGGGGAATGAAAGGTTAATAAAATGGTACTTGTCAGTTCCTCTTTTTCTGTATGCTTAACAAAACACTGTTGAAATCTTGAGAACTGTTTGCTAATCTTGTTCCCAGAATGTGCTGTCTCCAACTTCCAAAATATATAATGTACTCCCTCTCCCGGTTGCATGCAAACTGCCCACTCGCCCTGACCCATCAATAAACTTCCCTCCCTGCCCTCTACAAGGAAAACACATAAGCTCTGCTTAAGATGTCCTCAGGGCTCTCTGCTCGATTCAAGGGAGCTCTGAGCCCCAGCATGCTGGACCCCCAATAAACCCTTTGCTGTTCCATGAGACAGTCTCTTGGTGGTCTCTTCCTCCGACGCTCACCTGAACATTACTTGGATGATTGAATGTAGAAGAGAACATCCAGTCAAAAAGGGATAGTCGGTAGGATTAGGAAGATAGTCGTTATGTTTAGGAAGGAGAGTGAGTATAGGATTTGGAACAAAAGTTTTTTAGCAATAGGGTTTTGGTTAGAGAGTGAATGTAAATGTGAGCACATATGAACCATCACAATGATGAACTGGGGAAAATATGTAGGAAAGCAGATATCAATAGAGACATTACGAAATCAGGCAAAGTATAAAGTGTGTGATAGAATTAGGCATTTTCAACAGGGTTGATTTTGGATATATTATCTTAGGAAGAAACGAATATATTGTCACAAATAGGATTGACTTTTGAGAGCATTAGGCAACCTGGACATGGATGTTTTTAGTAATCCATGTTAACTTTACCTTTAGGCTTTGGTAGAAACATAAGTGTGACCTTTTCTTTTTGTGTCCAGAATATTACTGGGTTAAATTGTATATGTAGATCAGGTGACATGAATATTTCTTCCACCATTTCTGGGAGCCATAATTTGAATACGTATAAATTAGTATTGAGTTTACAATGAGGTGTACCCTGTGTCTATGAATATAGAGACAATGCATGAATAGACTATACTGTGAATAAATAATATAACTGGTTCCACTTTAAATAATGGATTGATTTGATATCTGAAAATATATAAGAAATCTTATATTGATATACAATCATTCATTCCATCCAGTTATACATCTAATGGTAATATTAGGGTTATGGTTTATCATGAACGGTGTGTGAGTTTTGCTTCAAAAGGGATTATGGAAATCGAAAATAATGGGTTTGGTAAGAAGTCTCATGAAAAGACCAGTCAAGAAACATGGAGGAATACATGTGTTCTGAAACAGAAAATTATTGAAAGTGAAACACATACCCATAATTTTGCTAACTTGTGGATGAAATATATACTCTATTATGTGCATTACCTGAAGAAATAGTAATGTACCAGTGGCGAATAAGAATGAACATGAAAATACATATCATGTCCCATATGAATCTACTTGTATTAATGAGAAACTGGGTCAATTATTGTAGAAATATTAGGATATGTATGCACCATTCACTGAAGTTAGTTTTCATTACTAGGAAGCAAATATGTATTTCAGGTGGATGAATATTTCAGAGAATAACCTTTTGAAATGTTGACTATAAATCCACATACATGAATATGAAAAAATTTAGGGAGTGTATAATAAGGCATATATATTTTATATTTTAAAAAAATCTGGAGTGTGTATATATACACACAGAGAGAGAGAGAGACATTAAAAAGTAGCAATATATATGCCAATCGAAATTCACCGTGATATATATATCTTACACAGATAGAAAAATATTCAATTTACTGAACATGGATTTATGTATAATATTGTTCAACTAGGAGGCTCACACATAGGATGAATTTTCAAATCCCATAGCGTTTAGGTGGAGTGATCACTTCTCATCATTTGTATCTGTCAAGTCAGACACCTCACAAGAACGTATGTGTGATACCAGGTAGTATTCTATATGTGCATATAAAAATAGATGTGCTCAATAGGTTACATAAAATGGGAGAGAGGAATTCACATATTTGTTAAATTTAAAAATACATGGAGAACTATTTCAATTTAAATCGACTAGATTTATAGCACCTACATTTTGTCATGCAAAAGCCATGTCCAACTATACACCATGCCTCCTCTGAACTGCTTGTATTTATAGTCTGTTTGGGTTATTTTTCTCCATCTTATTAGGATTAGTAGTCAGAGACAAGTAGGGTATGGGTTAGTGTCACGGATTCAGTATTTCAAATGGAAAATAGGAAAATAAATCCAATGTGTATGCAAATATGTGCCACAAAAAATATTCCCACTCTCATCCAGAAAAATGCCTTGAAATTATCTTCGCCACAGGTAAAACACAATTAGAAAAGAAGAGTTAGAAAATCTGTGAATACATATGTGGAATGGAAAATGCTCAGGAGTTCACAACCTTGGAGGTGGTAGAGGAGTTTCCAAAAGTAAGGGACAGTGTAAACACTCCACAATCATGGAGCTATGCTGGCCTAAAGACTTCTTGAGAAACTGCCTCTGAGTTTGGGCATTTGAAATATATGTTGTTGTCAGGAGCTTTAGCTTCCTTTGAAGTGAGACCATCAAACCTGGGTCAGTATCTATGTGACCTGGAGGACATGGTTTCTTAATTTCCGATGAACATGAGGCAGCAGTGCTGAAGTCTCTTTGTAGGTAAACTGTGGCCTCTTCGGGCAAAGTGACACCCCGTGTGGACTTTGAAGCCATTTGGTCATCCTCCACTTTTCGTGGTGTTTTTTGCTGCTGCACTGGGAGTTTGGTATTTGATTCATGACATACAAGGAGTTCAACTGGGACACAGTGCATGAGGGAGTCTTGTAACGTGTGGTGGGTCAGGCTCTGCAGGAGAATGCACCAACTGGGCTTCTATCCCACATTGCTTGCCGCCTTGACCATAGCAACCTAATTCTGAACATTGCCCAGAAAACTCTGCATATAACAAGATGACTTTTCATATAATGGTCTCCTGGCTGCATCAAGTCAGTCACAAGCCATTTGGACGCCAATGGCAGATCCACATGGCCACATCACAGATGTATTATCACACACCTGCCTACCACTGCTCTAGGCCCACTACTCAGCAGGCTCCAACTTACTGGCATCTCTGTTCTACACCATTTTCATGAAACCCAGTCAATCAAGGCACTGTCTGTTACACTCATGATCAGCAACAGGACATCCAATGGTTCTCCAGTGCCATCTGGTCATTGGGAATTTCAAAAATTTCATGGTGTTTATCTTTCCATTTTTCAAGAATGAAGTTGGAGGCACTTTGGGGTTTCCATTCATCCAGGAACCATTACATGGGGAGGAAGCTCATTTCAATGAAAGCTCTGAGGAACTCTAACAGGCAAGGCTTCCGAAACACTGGCCAAAAGGTCACATGAAGCCAGGCCCATTGAGGTCTACAACGTGAGGTCCATGTGTCTTTTGACTCTAACTATGGCTGCCAAGTTTTTCAGAATAAAATCATGTGAAATCCTTGCTGAGATTTTCAGCTCTCTGTGGAAAGCCATCCTGGGCCTAGATCTCAGGTTTCAAGGGCAACTCTCATGTGTGGCCTCCTACAATGCCAACACAATTAATGGCAATACTTCTCTGAGGTCAGTTCCAGAACTCAGTCTCCAAGGAGAATCACACCAGAGTTCAAGCCCATGTGGACCCTGTCATCTCTTCCAACCGCCACACAAATGACCACAATTAAAACCAAAACATTCCCACATGGCCCTCATCTTCATCCATATAGGCACTCATCATAAACTCTGGCTGGAGGTTTCCATGAGGGATGCAGCCCAAGACAGTGTCCAAAATATCCACCATTGCCCCTCATTTGTCTAAATTTAGGGTGGTCTGGAAACCCTTTCTGTGAACCAAGAGTGATCAAATAGGCGTGCCGTTAATACTGCTCTGCTTCTCCAATTTGAGGCCTACTGACTGTCAGGTATAGATTGCTTATGTGATTTGGCATCATGAGAGAAACCAAGCACTTATGCAGGACTTTGAATAACTCATTTGACCTTTAGGAATCCTATTCTCACTTGATGGACGTCAGGAGCCTAACAGAGGAAGGCAAGAGACTTCATCCACAATGACTGATCCTTTTGCCATTTTGGTTTTGGATGCACACATGGGATCTTCTTTAGATTTATCAGGAGCTGAGAATCTTAGCCACAGCCTCAACCAGGGCCTAGTGTCTGATTAAGACACATCCCTTTCCAAAGAAATTAAGCAATGAGCCACAGGTGAAGCCCATTCATTTCCATTTGAAAACTGTTTCTTCAGGCTACAAAAAGGGGTGGCCTGAAACAAAGACCTTCCTGACATTCAAGGCAACAGAACCATAGGTAAGCAAATGGCCCAAAGCAGGGTTTCTCCAATGAGACTTTACTGGTCACACTAATATCTGAGATGTTCCCATTCCCTTCAGCTATCAAGAACATGGCCATGTCACAGAGCATGGAGGTTGTACATATCTTGGACAATAAATCATGAGCTCATTCTGGAGAGTGGCCAGAATTCAGGAAGAAAACCGGAACTTAGGAAGTTAGTAGTTGTTTCCTATCCATAAGACAAGCCACAGTCTATTCATCACTTATGAACGATGAATGCTGGGAAGCTTTCTACTAGACAGGACACCTCCATTGATGCATTCTCTTTTCTAATGTCTAAAACCACGGACACAGTGGATACACAGACATAGAAACACTCGCCTTGTCAAAAGAGTTACTATCAACAGTAGACTCCAAAGCAAACGAACCACCTTTTTTACCTATTCGCAGAATATGAGACAAAACCACAAACTCACACCCACACACATAAAGTCACCTCATTCCCAAAAGTGGATCTGTGACTATCTGGAGTGTCCTCTGACTGGTGGGCCATACTATGTTCCTCTCGAAATGGCCTTTCCTCTCTCAGATTTTGTCTCCTTCGCCAACTCTGTGATGCTTTGAGGAGCCTGCAGTTAGCCACTACCTGCTATCTCAGGAAAGGCCTCTCTTCAGAGCTCAATTGGCATTTGGCCATCCTCAAATCAGTAGGTACCAAGAAGGTCTGAATCTGTACTTGGTAAATACAAACAAGTGAGCCCACTGGGACTGGGACTGAGACTGGCTCTCGGTGCCTGGCTTCTTGCATCACAATTTCAGAGAGTTCCATCACCAAGGAAGTTAGCTAGGACACTTCCTTCAGGAACTGAATGAGGTCACTGCCTTGGCAACAACTTTGTCCTAACCGTTGCTTCCAAGGGTTCCATGAGATGGAGGCTGCTCCTACTTTGTGTGACAATTTGACTTGTTACAATTGTATATCAAAATAGGCACCTGGGAACAGCTCTCCACGCAGGCCTGCTTAGGTCCATCTTCTCTACATTAAGAAGAGAAAGGCTGATGCATACACATCCCTTTGTCCTGTTCAGGTTGTTTGCCATGAAGATGGATTTTGCTCTCTCAGATCCTTCATAGCTGCCTACATCTTCTCCAGGGATCATTTCTGCATCGAACTTTGAGGTTCTCAGCAGTTGGAAGATACCCTACATTCCTGTATTGTAAGGCGAACTCTGTCCCTGCTCTTTTGTAATTTTAGATTGAAGCAACAGTGTATGGTTAGGGTTAATAACAGGTTCGATTTGGGCAAGGAATCATTATGCGGGATGAATAATGGTATTGGGAACCTGCAATATTTATAGGAATATAGAGATGAAATATAAGTATGAAAACAGAAATCTAGGTAAGATTTGAAGCTCAGAAATGCATTGGGCAACTGATTGCGATACGTAGCTTTAAATTACGTTCTAGATACATGTTTCAGAAATATCGATATACAATGACATAGGATCTTGTACCTTGGATGATTGAATGTAGTAGAGAACATCTACTCAAAAAGGGATAGTCGATAGGATCAGGAACATAGTCAGTATGTTTTGGAAGAAGAGTGAGTATAGGATTTGGACCAAAGTTCATAAGCAATAGGGTTTCGGTTAGAGAGTGAATGTCAATGTCAGCACATGTGAAGGGTCAGTCACAATGTTGAACTGGAGAAAATATGTAGGAAAGTAGATATCAATAGAGACATTAGGAAATCAGGCAAAGTACAAAGTGAGTGAAAAAATTAGACATTTTCAATGGTATTGAGGTTGAATATATAATCTTAGGAAGAAACAAATATGTAGTCACCAACAGGATGATCATTTGAGAGCATTAGGCAACCTGGACATGGATGTTTTTATTAATCCATGTTCAGTTTCCGTTTAGGCTTTGTTACAGTCATACGTGTGACTTTTGCATTTTGTGTCCAGAATACTACTGTGATAAGATGCATATGTAGATCAGGTGACATGAGTATTTCTTCCACCATTTCTGGGAGCAATATTTTGAAGATGTATAAATTAGTATTGGGGGTACAAAGAGGTGTAACCTGTGTCTATGAATATAGAGATAATGCATGAATAGACCATACTGTGAATAGATAATATAACTGGTTCCACTTTACAAAATGTATTGAATTGATATCTGAAAATATATAAGAAATCTTATATTAATATAAAATCATTCATTCCAACCAGTTATACATCTAATAGTGATATTATAGTTATGATTTATCATGCAGTGTGTGTCCGTTTTGCTTCAAAAGTGATAAAGGAATTCGAAAATAATGTGTTTGGAAAGAAATCTCATGAAAAGATCAGTCAAGAAACATGGAGGAATCCATGTGTTCTAAAGCAGGAAGTGATTGAAAGTGAAACAAATGCCTATAAATTTGCTAACCTGTGGAGGAAATATATATCCTATGATGTGCATAAACTGAAGAAATTGTAATGTCCCAGTGTTGAATAAAAATGAACATCGATAAACACATCATGTCCCATAGGCATCTACTTGCATTGATGATAAACTGTGTCAGTTACTATAGAAATATTAGGATTTGTATGCACCATTCACTGAAGTTAGTTTTCAGTACTAGGGAACAAATATGTATTTCAGGTGGATGAAATTTTTTGAGAATAATCTTGTGAAAAGTTGATTATAAATCCACATTCATGAACATGAATAAAATTAGGGAGTGTATATAAGACACATATATTTCATATTTTGAAAAATAGAAGGAGAGAGTGTATATATATATATATATATATATATATATATATATATATATATATATATATATATACACACACAGACACACACACAGACACACCCAGAGACATTAAAAATAGCAATATATGCCAATCAAAATTCACCATGAAATATATATCATCCACAGATCCAAAAATATTCATTGTACTGAACATGGATTTGTGTATAATTTTGTTCAACTAGGAAGCTCACCCATAGGTTGAATTTTCAGTTCCAACGACATTTAGAAGGAGTGATCTTTTCTCTCAATTTGTATCTGCCAAGTTAGCCACCTCACAAGAATGTACGTGTAGTACCAGGTAGGATTCTCTATGTGTATATAAAAATATATTTGCTGAGTAGGCTACAGAGAAAGAGAGACAAGAATTCACATATTTGTTATCTTTAAAACCACATGGACAACTATTGCAACAAAAAATTGTCTAGATTTATAACCCCTAACCTTTAAAATGCAAAAGGCAAGTCCAACTATACACCATGCCTCCTCTGAACTGCTTGTATTTCTATTATGTTTGGGTTATTTTTCTGCCTCATATTAGGATTAGTAGTCAGAGACTAGTAGGGTGTGGTTTAGTGTCAGAGATAAAGTATTTGAAATGGAAAATTGGAAAATGAATCCAATATGTATGCAAATATGTCCTACACAAAAGTCTTCCCACTCTCATCCAGATAAATCCTTTGACATTACCTTCACCCCATGTAAGATGCAATTCGAAGAGAAGAGTTAGAAAATCTGTGAATACATATCTGGAATGGAAAATGCACAGGAGTTCACAACCTTGGAGGTGGTAGAGGAGTTTCCAAAAGTAAGTGACTGTGTAAACACTCCACAAACATGGAACTCTGCTGGCCAATAGCCTTCTTGTAAAACTGCCTCTGAGTTTGGACACTTGAAATATATCTTGTTGTCTGGAGCTTTAGCTTCATTTCTGGTGAGACCATCAAACCTGGATCTGCATCTATGTGACCTGGAGGACATTGTTTCTTATTTTCCATTGAACATGTGGTACCAGTGTTGATTTCTCTCTTTGTTGGTAAACTGTGGCCACTGGAAGCTTATTGTCTCCCTGAGTGGACTGTGAAGCCATTTGGTCATCCTGCCCTTTTTGTGGTGTTTCTTTCTTTCTTTTTTTTTAATTTTATTTTTTATTGGTTGTTCAAAACCCTACAAAGCTCTTGACATATCATATTTCATACATTAGCATACATTAGCTTCAAGTGAGTTATGAACTCCCTTTTTTGCCCCAAGTACAGATTGCAGAATCACATGGGTTACACATCCACATTTTTACATAATACCATAATAGTAACTGTTGTATTCTGCTACCTTTCCTATCCTCTACTATCCCCCCTCCCCTCCCCTCCCATCTTCTCTCTCTACCCCTTCTACTGTAATTCATTTCTCACCTTGTTTATTTTCCCATTCCACTTACAACCTCTTATATGTAATTTAGTATAACAATGAGGGTCTCCCTCCGTTTCCGTGCAATTCCCCTTTTCTCTCCCTTTCCCTCCCACCTCATGTCTCTGTTTAATGTTAATCTTTTCTTCCTGCTCTTCCTCCCTGCTTTATTCTTAGTTGCTCTCATTATATCAAAGATGACATTTGGTATTTGTTTTTTAGGGATTGGCTAGCTTCACTAAGCATAATCTGCTCTAGTGCCATCCATTTCCCTGCAAACTCCAAGATTTTGTCATTTTTTAGTGCTGCGTAATACTCCATGGTGTATAGATGCCACATTTTTTTAATCCATTCATCCATTGAAGGGCATCTGGGTTGGTTCCACAATCTAGCTATTGTAAATTGTGCTGCTATGAACATCGATGTGGCAGTATCCCTGTAATACGCTCTTTTAAGGTCTTCAGGGAATAGTCCGAGAAGGGCAATAGCTGGGTCAAATGGTGGTTCCATTCCCAGCTTTCCCAGGAATCTCCATACTGCTTTCCAAATTGGCCGCACCAATTTGCAGCCCCACCAGCAATGTACAAGAGAACCCTTTTCTCACTCCAGTAAGATTGGCAGCCATTATGAAATCAAACAACAACAAGTGCTGGCGAGGTTGTGGTGTTTCTTGATGCTGCAATGGGAGGTTGGTATTTGCTTCATGAAATACAAGGAGTTCAACTAGGATATAGGGCTGGAGGGAGTTCTGTCACGTGCGTTGGGTCAGGGTGTGCAGGAGAATTCACCAACCAGTGTTCTATCCCACATAACTTGCCCCCTTGACCATAGCAACTTGATTGTGAACATTGCCCTGAAACCTCTCCATATAACAAGATGCCTTTTCATATAATGGTCTGCTGGCTTTACCAAGTCAGTCACAAGCTATTTGGAAGCCAATGGCAGATCCACATGGCGACACCACAGTTGTATTATCACACACCTGCCCACCACTGCTCTAGGCCCACTACTCAGCAGGCTCCAACTTACTGGCATCTCTGTTCTGCACCATTTTCATGAAACCCAGTCAATCAAGGCACTGTCTGTAACACAACAATCAAGCCACTGTCTGCAACAGAACATCCAATGGTTCTCCAGTGCCATATGGTCATTGGGAATTTCAAAAATATCATGGTATTTATCTATCCATTTTTCAAGAATGAAGTTGGAGGCACTTTGGGGTTTCCATTCTTCAAGGAACCATTACATGGGGAGGAAGCTCATTTCAATGAAAGCTCTGAGGAACTCTAACAGGCAAGGCTTCCCAAACACTGGCCAAAAGGTCACATGAAGCAAGGCCTATGGAGGTCTACAACGGGAGGTCCATGTGTCTTTTGACTCTTAACTATGGCTGCCAAGTTTTTCAGAATAAAATTATGCGATATCCTTGCTGAGATTTTCAGTTCTCTGAGGAAAGCCATCCTGGGCCTAGATCTCAGGTTTCAAAGGCAACTCTCATGTGTGGCCTCCTACAATGCCAACACAATTAATGGCAATACTTCTCTGAGGTCAGTTCCAGAACTCAGTCTCTAAGAGGAATCACACCTGAGTTCAAGACCATGTGGACCCTGTCATCTCTTCCAACCGGCACACAAATGACCACAATTAAAACCAAAACATTCCCACATGGCCCTCATCTTCAGCCGTATAGACACTCATCATAAACTCTAGCTGGAGGTTTCCATGAGGGGCGCAGCCAACGACAATGTCCAAAATATGCACCCTTGCCCCCCATTTGTCTAAATTCAGTGTGGCCTGGACACCCTTCCTTTGAACCAGGAGTGATCAAATAGGCCTGCTGTTAATGCTGCTCTGCTTCTCCAATTTGAGGCCTACTGACAGTCAGGTATAGATTCATTATGTGATTTGGCATCATGAGAGAACCCAAGTACTTCTGCAAGATTTGAATAACTCATTTGACCCATAGGAATCCTATTCTCACTTGATGGAGTTCCGGAACCTATCATAGGAAGGCAAGAGACTTCATCTACAATGACTGATCTTTTTGCCATTTTGGTTTTGGATGCACACATGGGATCTTCTTTACATCTATCAGGAGCTGAGAATCTTAGCCACAGCCTCAAACAGGGCCTAGTGTCTGATTAAGACACCATCCTTTTCAAAGCAATTAAGCAAAGAGGCACAGGAGATGCCCATTCATTTTCATTTGAAAACTGTTTCTTCAGGCTTCACAAAAGGGTGGCCTGAGGCAAAGACCTTCCTGACATTCAAGGCAATAGAACCATAGTTAAGCAAATGGACCAAAGCAGGGTTTCTCCACTGAGACTTTACTGCTCACACTGATGTCTGAGTTTTCCGAGATGTTCCCATTCCCTTCAGCTATCAAGAACATGGACATGTCACAGAGCTTGGAGGTGGTACATATCTTGCACAATAAATCATGAGCCTATTCTGGAGAGTGGCCAGAATTCAGGAAGAAAACAGGAACTTAGGATGTTAGTAGGTGTTTAAGATCCATAAGGCAAACCACAGTCCATTCATCAATTGAGCAGGATGAATGCTGGGAAGCTTTCTACTAGACAGGACACCTCCATTGATGCATTCTCTTTTCTAATGTCTAAAACCACGGACACAGTGGATACACAGACATAGAAAGTCGCCTTGTCAAAAGACTTACTAGAAACAGTCGACTCCAAACCAAACCAACCACCTTTCCTACCTATTCTCAGAACATGAGACAAAACCGCAAACTCACACCCACACACAAAGGCACCTCCTTCCCAAAAGTAGGTCTGTAACTATCCGGAATGTCTTCTGACTGGTGGGCCATACTATGTTCCCCACAAAATGGCCTCTCCTGTCTCAGATCTTGTCTCCTTGGCCAACTCTGTGATGCTTTGAGGAGCCAACCGTTAGCCACTACCTGCTATCTCAGGAAAAGCTTCTCTTCAGAGCTCTGCTGACATTTGGCCATCCTCACATCAGTAGGTACCAAGAAGGTCTGATCTGTACTTGGTAAATCCAAACAAGTGAGCTCACTGGGACAGGGACTGGGACTGGCTCTCGGTGCCTGGCTTCTTGCATCAAAATTTCCGAATGTTCCATCACCAAGGATGTTAGGTAGGTCACTTCCTTCAGGAACTGAAAGAGGTCACTGCCTTGGCAACAACTTTGCCCTAACCGTTGCTTCCAAGGGTTCCATTAGATAGAGGCTGCCCCTACTTCCTTTGAAAATTTGACTAGTTTCAATTGTATATCAAAATAGGCACCTGGGAACAGCTCTCCATGCAGGTCTGGTTAGGTCAATCTTCTCTACATTAAAAAGAGAGAGGCTGATGCATACACATCCCTTTTTCCTGACTAGATTGTTTGCCATTGAAGATGGCTTTTGCTCTCACAGGTCCTTCATAGCTGCTGACATCTTCTCCAGGGATTATTTCTGCATCGAACTTTGAGGTTCTCAGCAGTTGGAAGATACCCTACATTCCTGTATTGTAAGGCGAACTCTGTCCCTGCTCTTTTGTAATTTTAGATTGAAGCAACAGTGTATGGTTAGGGTTAATAACAGGTTCGATTTGGGTAAGGAATCATTATGCGGGATGAATAATGGTATTGGGAACCTGCAATATTTATAGAAATATAGAGATAAAATATAAGTATGAAAACAGAAATCTAGGTAAGATTTGAAGCTCAGAAATGCATTGGGCAACTGATTGCGATACGTAGCTTTGAATTACGTTCTAGATACATGTTTCAGAAAAATCGATATACAATGGCATAGGATCTTGTACCTTGGATGATTGAATGTAGTAGAGAACATCTACTCAAAAAGGGATAGTCGATAGGATCAGGAAGATAGTCAGTATGTTTCGGAAGAAGAGCGAGTATAGGATTTGGACCAAAGATCTTTAGCAATAGTGTTTCGGTTAGAGAGTGAATGTCAATGTCAGCACATGTGAAGGGTCAGTCACAATGTTGAACTGCGGAAAATATGTAGGAAAGTAGATATCAATAGAGACATTAGGAAATCAGGCAAAAGTATCAAGTGAGTAAAAAAATTAAACATTTTCAACAGTTTTGAGGTTGAATATATAATCTTAGGAAGAAACAAATATGTAGCCAGCAATAGTATTGACATTTGAGAGCATTAGGCAACCTGGTCAGGGATGTTTTTAGTAATCCATGTTCAGTTTACCTTTAGGCTTTGGTACAATCATACGTGTGGCTTTTGCATTTTGTGTCCAGAATATTACAGTGATAACATGCATATGTAGATCAGGTCACATGAGTATTTCTTCCACCATTTCTGGGAGCAATATTTCAAATATGTATAGATTAGTATTGGGGGTACAACCAGGTGTACCCTGTGTCTATGAATATAGAGATAATGCATGAATAGACCATACTGTGAATAAATAATATAACTTGTTACACTTTAAACAATGTATTGAATTGATATCAGAAAATATATTAAAAATCTTTTATTGATATATAATCATTCATTCCAACCAGTAATACATCTAATGGTGATATTACAGTGATGGTTTATCATGAAGTGTGTGTCCGTTTTGCTTCTAAAGTGATAAAGGAAATCGAAAATAATGTGTTTGGATAGAAGTCTCATGAACAGACCAGTCAAGAAACATGGAGGAATACATGTGTTCTGAAGCAGGAAGTGATTGAAAGTGAAACAAATGCCTATATATTTGCTAACCTGTGGAGGAAATATATATCCTACGATGTGCATAAAATGAAGAAATTTTAATGTCCCATTGTTGAATAAAAATGAACATCAATATACACATCATGTCCTATAGGAATCTACTTGCTTTGATGATAAACTGTGTCAGTTACTGTAAAAATATTAGGGTTTGTAAGCACGATTCACTGAAGTTAGTTCTCAGGACGAGGAAACAAATATGTATTTCAGGTGGTTGAATGTTTCTGAGAATAATCTTATGAAAAGTTGATTTTATATCCACATACATGAATATGAATGAATTTAGATAGTGTTTAATAAGACACATGTTTTTCATATTTTGAAAAATCTAGAGAGTATATATATATATATATATATATAATATATATATATATATATACACATATAAAACTTATGGAGAAATATTACAATGAAAATTTGACAAGATTTATAACACATACCCTTGATAAAGCAGAAGGCAATTCCAAGTATATACCATGCCTCCTATTAAAGGCCTGTATTTCTATTCTGTTAGTTTTCTTTTTATCCATCATATTAGCATTAGTAGTCAGAGTCTATTAGGGTATGTGTTAGTGTTGGGGATCAGTATTTCAAATGAAAATAGGAAAATAAATCTAATGTGTATGCAAATATGTGCTACACAAAAATCTTGCCACTCTCATCCAGAACAATTCCTTTACATTAACTTCACTCCAAGTAAGACACAATTAGTGGAGAGGAGTTCGAAAACCTGTGATTACATATGTGGAACTGAAAATGTTCAGGAGTTCACAACATTGGATGTGGTAGAGCAGTTTCCAAAAGTAAGGGAGAGGTTAAACACTCCACAAACTTGGAGCTCTGCTGGCCTTAAGACTTCTTGAGAAAATGCCTCTCAGGTTGGGAACATGAAATATATGAAGTTGTCAGGAGATTTAGCTTCCTCATTGTGACACCATCAAATGTGGGTCTGCATCTATGTGACCTGGAGGAAATGGTTCCTTATTTTCTAATGAACATGAGGCAGCAGTTCTGAATTCTTTCTTGGTAAACTGTGGCCACTGGGAGTTAAGTGTCTCCCCGTGTGGTCTGTGAAGCCATTTGGTCATCCTCCATTTTTGTGGTGTTTCTTACTGCTGCACTGGGAGTTTGGAATTGGCTTAATGAAATACAAGGAGTTCAACTGGGACACAATTCTGGAGGGAGCTCTGACACGTGTGATTGGTCAGGGTCTTCAGGAGAATGTTCGAAACATGGGTCTATCCCACATAGCTTTCCCCTTGACTATAGCAACCAGATTCTGAACATTGCCCTGAAACCTCTCAATAAAACAAGATGCCTTTACATATAAGGGTCTGCTGCCTGCACCATATCAGTCACAAGTATTTTGGAAGCCAAAGGCAGATCCACGTGGTCCCACCACAGATATTTATTCACAAACGTATAGTCCACTGCTCTAGCCCCAATACTCAGCAGGCTCCAACTTACTGACATCTCGGTTCTATACCATTTTCATGACAACCAGTCAATCAAGGAACTGTCTGGTACACACATGATCAGCAACAGGACATCCAAAGTTTCTCCAGTGCCACCTGGTCATGGAAATTTCAAAAATTTCATGGTATTTGTATAGCCATTTTTCAAGGATGATGTTGGAGGCACTGTGGGTTTCAATTCATTCAGGAACCATTAAATGGTGAGTAAGCTCATTTCAATGAAAGCTCTGAAGAACTCTCACAGGCAAGGCTTCCCAATGAGTGCCCAAAAGTTCACATGAAGCCAGGCTCATTGAGGTCTACAATATGAGGTACATGTGTGTTTTGAGTCTCAACTATGACTTCCAAGTCTTTCAGTAAAAAAATCATGTGTTACCCTGGCTGAGATTCCCAGTGCTCGGTGGAAAGCCACCCTGGGCCTAGATCTCAGTTTCCAAGGGCTAATCTCATGTGTGGCCTCCTATAATCCCAAAACAATTCATGGCAATACTTCTCTCAAGTCAGTTCCAGAACTCAGTCTCTAAGGAGTATCAGAGCAGAGTTCAAGCCCTGGTGGACCAAGTCATCTCTTCCAACCGCCACACAAATTACCACAATTAAAACCAAAACACTCCTACATGACCCTCATCTTCTTCCATAAAGACACTCATCATAACATATGGCTGGAGGTTTCCATGAGGGGCACAGCCCAAGACAGTGTCCAAAATAAGCTCCCTTGCCCCTTATTTGCCTAAAGTCAGGGTGGCTTGGACACCCTTCTTGTGAACCAGGAGTGATCTTTAAGGGTAAAAGAAATTGAAATTAAAGTGTAAAAGTTAAAGTGTCAAAGACCGGGTTTGTAAAGTTTCTAAGATTCAAGGCCTGATTTAAAATGTAAAGGACCAGGTATTGTTAAGTTCCTATGCTACATGAAAAATCTGAAATTCCTGTTACTTGTAGGACAATTTCTGGACTGCCCAGTAAATATTCCCCCTGATCGCCTGGTTGTTTAATAACCTAGGACCCTGTGTGGCTTGGCACATATGCATCGCAGGGCCTAATCTAATCAATTTGAATATGTACCCCGCTGTAGAACTGACCTATCCCTCCTGCCTGACATGTTCCCACCAATGAATGAACTAATCATGTTTAGGATTTGTTGTTTGATTTTCCCGCAGTGTATGATGATTTGTTAAAAGATACTGTGATATATGTAAAGTCTCGCCCTCCCCAAAAAGTGTACTTAAGCACTGCTCAACCTCAGCTCGGAGATCTGGGCTGCTCTCCCTTCTTGAGTGACCACGGAGCCCTAGCATACTGGATTGGATCCTCAATAAATGTCTTTTGCTGTTGCATGAGCCGTGGTCTCATACATGAACATGAATGGATTTAAGGAGTGTATAATAAGACACATATATTTCATATTTTGAATAATCTATAGAGTGCAGATTTTTCACAAAACACATACAGAGATATTAAAAAGTAGCAATATATATGCCAATCAAAATTCATCATGAAATACATATCATACACAGATCCAAAAATATTTATTTTACTTAACATGGATTTATGTGTAATGTTGTTCAACTAGGAAGCTCACGCATAGGTTGAATTTTCAGTTCCTAAAGCGTTTAGGAGGAGTGATCTCTTCTCACAATTTGTATCTGCCAAGTAGGCCACCTCACAATAATGTACGTGTGGTACCAGGTAGGATTCTATTTGTGCATATAAAAATACATGTGCTGAATAGGCAACAGAGAAAGGGAGACAGGAATTCACATATTTGATACCTTTCAAAACACATGGAGAACTATATCAATTAAAAATTAACCAGATTTTTAACAACTACCCTTTATCATGCAAAAGGCAAGTCCAACTATACACCATGCCTCTTCTGAACTGCTTGTATTTCTATTCTGTTTGGGTTATTTTTCTCCATCATATTAGCATTAGTAGTCAGAGTCTAGTAGGGTATGCGTTAGTGTCATGGATTCAGTAATTCAAATGGAAATAAAGGAAAATGAATCCATTGTGTATGCAAATATGCGCTACAAAAAAACTTTCCACTCTCATTCAGAGCAATGCCTTGACATTACCTTCACCCAAGTAAGACACAATTAGAGGACAAGAGTTAGAAAATCTGTGAATACATATCTGGAATGGAAAATGCTCAGGAGTTCACAAGCTTGGGCATTTTAGAGGAGTTTTCAAACTTAAGGGACAGGATAAACAGTCCAAATTCATGGAACTCTGCTGGCCTAAAGACTTCTTGAGAAACTGCCTCTGAGGTTGGGCACTTGAAATATATGTTGTTGTCAGGAGCTTTAGCTTCCTTTGTAGTGATACCATCAAAGATGGGTCTTCATTTATCTGACCTGGAGGACATGGTTTCTTATTTTCCAAAAGAACATGAGGCAGCAGTGCTCAATTCTTCCTTTGAAGGTAAACTGTGGCCACGGAGGGGTAAGTGTCTCCCCATCTTGACTGTGAAGCCAATTGGCCATCCTACAATTTTCGTGGTGTTTCTTGCTGCTGCACTGGGCTTTTGGTTTTTCCTTCATGAAATACAAGGAGTTCAACTGGGACACAGTGCTGGAGCGAGTTCTGTCACGTGTGGAGGGCCAGGGTCTACAGGAGAATTCACCAACCAGACTTCTATCCCACATAACTTGCAACATTATCCATAGCAAACTGATTCTGAACATTGTCCTGAAACCTTTACATATAACAAGATGCCTTTACAGATAAGGGTCGGCTAGCTGCACCATGTAAGCCACAAGCCATTTGGAAGTCAATGGCAGACCCAAATGGCCCCACCACAGATGTTTTATCATACACCTGCACACCACAGCTCTGGGCCCACTTCTCAGCACTCTCCAACTTACTGGCATCTCTGTTCTGCACAATTTTCATGAAATCGAGTCAGTCAAGGCACTGTCTGGTACACTCATGATCAGCAACAAGACATCCAAAGGTTCTCCAGTGCCACCTGGTCAGGGGAATTTCATGGTATTTATAGAGCCATTTTTCAAGGATGAAGTTGGAGGCACTGTGGGTTTCAATTCATTCAGGAACCATTAAATGTTGAGGAAAATCATTTCAATGAAAGCTCTAGAGAACTCTCACAGGTAAGGCTTCCCAAAGAGTGGCCAAAATACACATATATTTCATATTTTGAAAAATCTTGACAGTATATATATATATATATATATATATATATATATATATATATATATATATATATACAAACACACACAGACATTAAAAACTAGCAATATATATGCCAATTGAAATTCATCATGAAATATATATCATCCACGTATCCAAAAATATTCATTTTACTGAACATGGATTTATGTATAATGTTGTTCAACTAGGAAGCTCACCCATAGGTTGAATTTTCAGTTCCAACAGCGTTTAGGAGGAGTGAACTTTTCTCACAATTTGTATCTGCCAAGTCAGCCACCTCACAAGAATATATGTGTGATACAAGGTACAATTCTATATGTGCATATAAAAATACATGTGCTGAATAGGATACAAAGAAATGGGGGAGACAGGAATTCACATATTTGATAAGTTTAAAAATACATGGACAACTCTTTCAACAAAAAATTGACTAGATTTAAAACTCCTTCCCTATATAATGGAAAAGTTAATTCAATGGTACACCATGCCTCCTCTGATATGTTTGTATTTCTGTTCGGTTTGGGTTATTTTTCTCCATTACGTTAGGATTAGTTGTCAGAGTCTTGTAGGGTATGGGTTAGTTTCAGGGATTCAGTATTTCGAAAGGAAAATTGGAAAATGAATCCAATGTGTATGCAAATATGTGCTACACAAAAATCTTCCGACTCTCATCCACAACAATGCCTTGACCTTAACTTCGTCCCAAGTAACACATGTAGAGGAGATGAGTAAGAAAATCTGTGAATACATATCTGGAATTTAATATGCTCAGGAGTTCACAAACTTGCAGGTAGAAGGCGAGATTCCAAAAGTAAGGGACAATGTAAACACTCCAAAAACATGGAGCTCTGCTAGCCTAAAGGCTTCTGGAAAAACTGGCTCTGATGTTGGCCTCTTGAAATATATGTTGTTGTCAGGAGCTTTAGCTTTTTTTGTAGTGAGACCATAAAAGCTGGGTCTGCATCTATGTGACCTGGAGGAGATGCTTTCTTATTTACCAATGATCATGAGGCAGCATTGCTGAATTCTCTCTTTCGGGGTCAACTGTGGCCACTTGGGGCTAAGTGTCTCCTCATGTGGACTGTGAAGCCATTTGATCATCCTCCAATTTTTGTGATATTTTTTGCTGCTACACTGGGAGTTCAGTATTTGCTTCATGAAATACAAGGAGTTCACCTGGGACACAGTGCTGGAGGGAGTTCTGTCACGTGTGGTGGGACAGGGTCTGCAGGAGAATGCACAAACCAGGCTTCTGTCCAACATAGCTTGACCCCTTGACCATAGGAACCTGATTCTGAACATTGCCCTGAAACTTATCCATATAACAAGAATCATTTACATATAAGGGTCTGCTGGCTGCACCATGTCAGTCACAAGCCATTTGGAAGCCATTGGGAAATCCACATGGAAGCACCACAGATGTTTTATCTCACACATGCCCACCTTTGCTCTAGGCCCACTATTCAGCAGGCTCCAACTTACTGGAATCTCTGTTCTACACCATTTTCGTGAAACCCAGCCAATCAAGGCACTGTCTGGTACACTCATGATCACCAACAGGATATCCAATGGTTCTCCAGTGCCTCCTGGATATGGGAATTTCAAAAATTTCATGGTATTTATCGAGCCCATCTTTCAAGGTTGAAGTTGGAGGCACTGAGTGTTTCATTTAATTCAGTAACCATTAAATGGTGAAGAAGCTCATTTCAAAGAAAGATCTGGAGAACTCTCACTGCCAAGACTTCCCAAAGAGTGGCCAAAAGGCCACATGAAGCCAGGCCCATTGAGGTCTACAATGTGAAGTGCATTTGTGTTTTGACTCTCAACTATTGCTGCCAAGTGTTTCAGAATAAAATTATGTGATACCTTGGCTGAGATTCCCAGTGCTCTGTGGAAAGCCACACTGGGAATAGATCTCAGTTTCCAATGGTGACTCTCATGCGTGGCCTCCTAATATCCCAACACAATTCATGGCAATACTTCTCTGAGGTCAGTTCCAGGACTCAGTCTCTATAGGGTATCACACCAGAGTTCAAGCCCAGGTGGACCCAGTCATCGCTTCCAACTTCCACACAAATAACCACAATTAAAACCAAAACACTCCCACATGGCCCTCATCTTCTTCCATATAGACACTCCTCATAACCTCTGGCTGGATGTTTCCATGAGGGGCGCAGCCCAACACAGAGTCCAAATAACCTCGCTTGCCCGTCATTTTCCTAAAGGCAGGGTGGCCTGTACACCCTTCCTGTGAACCACAAGGGATCAAAAATGCCTTCCTTTAATACTGCTCTGCTTCTCCAATTTGAGGCCTACTGACTGTCAGGTATAGATTCTTTATGTGATTTGGAGTCATGAGAAAACACAAGCATGTATGGGATAGCCTTTGCAGGGCTTAGAAGAACTCATTTGATTCAAAGGATCTCTATTCTCACTTGATGGTGGTCAGGAACCTAAGAGAGGAAGGCGAGAGACTTCATCAACAATTACTGATCTTTTTCCCATTTTGGTTTTGGATGCACACATGGGATCATTCTTTAGATGCATCAGGTGCTGAGAACCTAAGCCACAGCCTCACACAGGGCCAAGAGACTGATTCCGACACATCCATTTCCAAAGAAATTAACAAAGAGCCACAGGTGATGCCCATTTATTTCCATTTTAAAACTGTTTTCTTCAGGCTTCACAAAGCGGTGTCTTGAGGCGAAGACCTTCCTCACATTCAGGGGAAGAGAAGAATTGGTTAGCAAAAAACCCAAAGCAGAGTTTCTCCACTGAGGCTTTCCTGGTCACACTGATATCTGAGTTTTTTGAGATGCTAGCCATTCCCTTTAGCTATCCATTACATGGCCTTGTCACAGAGCTTGGAGGTGGTACATATCTTGGAGACAAAACCATGAGCCTATTCTGGAGAGTGGCCAGAATCAGGAAGAAAACAGGAACTTAGGAAATTAGTAGGTGTTGCCCATCCATAAGGGAAGCTACAGTCCATTCATCAATTGGGCAGAATGAATGCTGGGTAGGTTTCTACTAAACAGGACACATCCATTGATGAATTCTCTTTTCAAATGTCTACAACCACAGACACAGTGGGATACACAGACATAGAAACACTCACTTTGTGAAACGACTTACTAGGAACAGTCCACTCCAAACCAAACAAACCGCCTTTTTTACCTATTCTCAGAAAATGAGACAAAACCACAAACTCACACCCACACCCACAAAGGCACCTCCTTCCCCCAAAGAGGTCTGTGACTATCCGGAGTGTCCTCTGACTTGTGAGCCTTATTATGTTCCCTGAAATGTTCTGTCCTGTCTCAGATCTGGTCTTTTTGGCCAAATCTGTGAAGTGGTCAGGAGCCAGCTGTGAGCAACTTCCTGCTTTCTCAGGAAAGGCCCCTCTTCTGAGCTCTCCTGAAATTTGGCCATTCTCACATCAGTAGGTACCAAGAAAGACTGACTCTGTTCTTGGTAAATCCAAATAAGTGAGCCCACTGGGAATGGTACTGGGACTGCCTCTGGTAGCCTGGCTTCCTGGATCCCAAGTTCAGAGAGTTCTATCACCAAAGAAGTGAGGAAGGTCACCTCCTTTGTGAACTGAATGAGGTCACTGCTTTGGAAACCACTTTGTCCTAAAATTTGCTTCCAAGGTTCCCATGAGATGGAGGCTGCCCCTATTTCCTGTGATACGTTCACAACTGAGGATTGTATATCAACCATAGGCAGCTGGGAACAGCTGTCTACACTGGACTGGTTTGGTCCATCTTCTCTACATTAAGAAGAGTGAGGCTTATTCTGACACATCCCTTCATCCTGACCGGGTTGTTTGCCATGGAAGATGACTTTTGCTCTCTCAGGTCCTTCATAGCTGCCTACATCTTCTCCAGCGATCATTTCTGCATGGAACTTTGAGGTTCTCAGCAGGTGGAAGATCCCCTACACTCCTGTATTGGAAGACTAATTCTGTCCCTCCTCTTCTGTAAAATTAGATTGAGGAAACATTGTATGGTTAAGGTTAATAACAGCTTCCATTTGGGTTAGGAATCATTCTCTTGGATGAATAATGGTATTGGAATTTTGCTATATTTTCAAGTGAAATTAAGGTGAAATATAAGGTGAAATATATAGGTGAAATATAAGTATGAAAAAAGAAATCTAGGTAATTTTTGAAGCACAGAAGGGAATTGGCCCCACTATTGGGATTCTTAGCTTTGAATTATGTTCTGCACAGGTGTCTCAGATTAATTGATATACAATGGCATAGGACCTTGTCTTTTGGATGATTGAATGTCGAAGAGAAAATCCAGTCCAAAAGGGGTAGTTGGTGGATTAGGAAGATATTCGGTAGATTTAGAATGAAGAGTGTGTATAGCATTTGGACCAAAAGATCTTTAGCAATAGGGTTTTGGGTAGAGAGTGAAAGTAAATGTCAGCACATGTGAAGAGTCAGTCATAATGATGAACTGGGGAAAAAATACAGGAAATCAGATTTCAATAGAGACATTAGGAAATCAGGCAAAGTATAAAGTGAGTGATAGGATTAGACATTTTCAACAGGGTTGAGGTTGAATATGTAATTTCAGGAAGAAACAAATATGTAGTCACCAATAGGATTCACTTTTGAGAGCATTAGGCAACCTGGACATGGATTTTTTTTTAATCCATGCTCACTTTCCATTTAGGATTTGGTACAATCATAAGTGTGACCTTGCTTTTTGTTTCCACAATATTACTGTGATTAATGTATTTATAGATCAGGTGACATGAGTATTTCTTCCACCATTTCTGGGAGCAATATTTTGAAGACATATAATTTAGTATTGTGGGTACAAATAGGTATACTCTGTGTTATATGAATATAAAGATAATGCATGAATAGACCATACTGTGAATAAATAATATAACTGGTTCCAAATTTAAATAATGGATTGAATTGATATCTGAATATATATTGGAAATCTTATATTGATATTCATACAATCATTCCAACCAGTTATACATCTAATGGTAATATCACTGTTATGGTTTATCATGAAGTGTGTGTGAGCTTTGCTTCTAAAATGATTATGGAAATTGAAAATAATGTGCTTGGAAAGAAGTCTCATTAAAAGAGCAGTCAAGAAACCTGGGGGAATACATATGTTCTGAAGCAGGAAGTAATTGAAAGTGAAAAAACTGCCTATAAATTTGTGAATTTGTGAATGAAATATGTATTCTATTATGTGCAAAAACTGAAGAAATATTAATGTACCAGTTTTGAATAAAAATGAACGTCAAAATACATATCATGTCCCATAGGAATCTACTTGCATTGACGTTAAACTGAGTCATTTACTAAAGCAATATTAGGATTTGTATGCACCATTCACTGAAGTTAGTTTTCAGTATTAGGAAACAAATATGTATTTCAGGTGGATTAATATTTCTGAGAACATTCTTATGAAAAGTTGAATATAAATCCACATTCATGAACATCAATGAATTTATGGAGTATATAATAAGACACATACATTTCATATTTTGAAAAATCTGGAGAGTTTATACATATATATATGCACACACACACACACACACACACGTATACATTAAAAAGTAGCAATATATATGCCAATCGAAATACATCATGAATTATATATCATCCACAAATCCAAAAATCTTCATTTTTCTGAGCATCGATTTATGTATAATGTTGTTCAACTAGGGAGCTCACCCATAGTTTGAATTGTAAGTTCCAACAGCATTTAGGAGGAGTGATCCCTTCTCACAATTTGTATTTGCAAAGTCAGCAACCTCACAAGTATGTACATGTGATACCAGGTAGGATTCTATATGTGAATATAAACATGCATGTGCTGAATAGGGTACAGAGAAATGGAGACAGGAATTCTCATATTTGTTAACTTTAGAAACACATGGAGAAGGGAGGGGCAGAGCCGCCAACCGCGCCTGTAAGGTAGGCGGACCTGCGAGCCACCCGTAGAACAGGCCTAGCGGCCCGCCATCGTGAAAGACACATCACCCTGGTTGGGGGTTGGGCAGAGCCACTGCACGCCTGCAAGGAACGCGGACATGCGACCCACAGGCAGAACAGGCCCAGACACCCGCGGAGGGGCAGAGACACCCCTTGCGACTTCAAGATAGGTGAACCTGCGACCCACCAGCTGAAGCGGCCCAGCTGCCTTCAGAGGGGCAGAGCCGGCCCCCGCGCCTGCGAAGTAGGTGGACCTGCGAACACCGACAGACCAGGTGCTAGGCCCCGCCAGGGTGCTAGACACATAACCAGGTTTGGGGAGGGGCCGAGCCGCTGCCCGTGCCTGCAGAGCAGGTAGACCTCTCACCCAGAGGCAGAACAGACCCAGCGACCTACCAGCGTGGTAGACACATCGCCCCGGTTTGGGGGGGGGCAGAGATGCCACTCACGCCTGCAATGTAGACAGCCCTGCAACCCACAGACAGAAGAGGCCCAGCAGAGCGCGGAGGGGCAGAGCCGACGCCTGTGCCTGCAAGGTAGCTGGACCTGTTACCCACTGGCTGAACAGGACCAGCACCCGCAGAGGGGTAGATCAACTGCCCGCTCCTGCAAGGTAGGCGGACCAGCTACCAAGAGGCAGAACAGGCCCAGCGGCGTGCTGGTGTGGTAGGCACATTGCCCCAATTGGAGGAGGGGCAGAGCCGCTGCTTACGCCTGTGAGGGAGACTTTTCAAGAATACAATAGCAATATAAACATTTAGGGGTAAAATTCAATAACACAAAAGTTTCACCAAGCCGAAAAAAACGTGAACAGTAGGGAAAGACAAGGAAAGAAAGGACCACAAGCAACGCAGGTCAACTCAACATTAGAAGAGGTAATATCTGCAGCATATGGAATGTCAGATAAAGAATCAGGATATACTTGCTTCACATGATCTGAAGTCTCCAGGGAGACATTAGACAGCAAAATCAGACAATGAAAGATCACTTTGACAATGAATTACATAAACAAATCCAAGAAGCAAAAGATCAACTATACAGGGAGATAGAGGTTATAAAAAACACACAAACAGAAATCATAGAAATGCAGGAAGCAATAAACCAACTTAAAAACTCAATTGAGAATACTACCAGCAGAATAGATCACTTAGAAGATAGAACATCAGACAATGAAGACAAAGTATTTCAACTTGAAAAGAACATAGAAAGCTCAGCAAGACTGTTAAGAAACCATGAGCAGAACATCCAAGAAATATGGGATAACATGAAGAGACCAAACTAAAGAGTAATTGGGATACAGGAAGGTATACAGGTCCAAACCACAGGATTGAGCAATCTATTCAATGAAATAATATGAGAAAACTTTCCAGACATGAAGAATGAGACAGAATCCCAAATCCTAGAAGCCTACAGGACGCCAAATGTGCAAAATCATAAGAGATAAACACCGAGACATATTATAATGAAGATGCCAAACATACAGAATAAAGAGAGAATTTTAAAAGCTACAAGAGAAAGGAAGCAGATTACATTTAGGGGTAAACCAATCAGGATAACAGCTGATCTTTCAACACAGACTCTGAAAGCTAGAAGATCCTGGAATAACATTTTTCAATCACTGAAAGAAATTGGGTTCCAACCAAGAATTGTGTATCCAGCGATTTTAAGCTTCAGGATGGAAGATGAAATTAAAACCTTCCATGATAAACAAAAGCTAAAAGAATTTGCAGCTAGAAAACCATCTCTTCAAAAGATCCTTGGCAAAACATTATAGGAAGACTAAATGGAAAATAACAATGAAAACCAACAGTGGGAGGTAGTACAGTAAAGGGGTGAAAAATAATCAAAGAGAAAAACAAACCATGTTTAGTAACATAAATAAACAAATATGGCTGGAAGAACAACCCATATTTCAAAAATAACCCTAAATGTTAATGCCTTAAACTCACCAATTAAGAGACACAGGCTAGTAGAATGGATCACGAAAGAAGACCCAAAAATTTTCTGCCTACAGGAGACACATTTGATAGGAAAAGACATATATAGACTAAAGGTGAAAGGTTGGGAGAAATCATATCACTCATATTGACTTCGGAAACAAGCAGAAGTGTCCATACTCATATCAAATAAAATAGATTTCAAGACAAAGTTAATCAAAAGGGATAAAGAGGGACACTACATATTGCTCAAGGGAACCATACACCAACAAGACATAACAATCATAAATATATGTCCCCCAAACAATGGTTCAGCTATGTTAATCAAACAAACTCTTCTCAAGTTCAAGAGTCTGGTAGACCACCATACAATAATCATGGGAGATGTCAACACACCTCTCTCACTACTGGACAGATATTCCAAACAAAAGTTGAATTAGGAAACTATAGAACTCAATAACACAATTAATAACCTAGACTTAATTAACATATATAGAATATACCACCCAACATCAAGCAGTTACACTGTTTTCTCAGCAGCACATGGATACCTCTCAAAAATAGATCATATATTATGTCACAGAACAACTCTTAGACAATATAAAGGAGTATAGATAATACCAGCATCTTATCTGATCGTAATGGAATGAAACTGAAAATCAACAATAAAAGAAGGAAGGAAAATTCATGCATCACTTGGAGAATGAACAATACGTACTGAATGATCAATGGGTTATTGAAGACATCAAGGAGAAAAATAAAAAAAAATTCTTAGACATAAATGAAAAAGACAGACAGAACATATCAGAATCTATGGGACACATTGAAAGCAGTTCTAAGTGGAAAATTCATTGCTTGGAGTTCTTTCCTTAAAAAAAGAAAAAAAAAACAACAACAAATAAATGATCTCATAGTTCATTTCAAAATCCTAGAAAAAGAAGAGCAAAACAACAGAAAAAGAAGTAGAAGGCAAGAAATAATTAAAATCAGAGCTGAAATTAATGAAATCGAAACAAAAGAAACAATTGAAAAAATTGAAAATACTAAAAGTTGAAAAATTAATAAAATCGACAGACTCTTAGCCATGTTAATGAAGAGAAGAAGAGAGGGAACTCAAATTACTATCATAAGGGATGAAAAAGGCAATATCACAACAGACACTTCTGAAATACAGAAGATAATCAGAAATTATATTAGAAGATAGTGAAGGAATCAATAAATTTCTTAAGTCATATGATCTGCCCAGATTGAGTCAGGAGGATATAGACAACATAAGCAGACCAATATCAATTGAGAAAATAGAAGAAACCATCCAAAGACTACCAACTAAGAAAAGCCCAGGACCGAATGGGTATACAGCAGAGGAGGCCAATATCACCCTGATTCCTAAACCAGACAAAGACCCTTCAAAGAAACAAATGTACAGACCAATCTCTCTAATGAACCTAGATGCAAAAATCCTCAATAAAATTCTGCCGAATCAGATACAAAAACATATTTAAAAAATTGTGCAACATGATCAAGTAGGATTCATTCCTGGGATACAAGGCTGGTTCAATATACGGAAATCAATAAAAGTTATTCACCACATCAATAGACTTAAAAATAAGAACCATATGATCACCCCAATAGATGCAGAAAAAACATTCAATAAAGTACAGCATCCCTTTATGTTTAAAACTCTAGAAAAACTGGGATAACAGGAACATACCTCAATATTGTAAAAGCAATCTATGCTAAGCCTCAGGCTAGTATCATTCTCAATTGAGAAAAAATTGAAGGCATTCCCTCTAAAATCTGGAACAAGACAGGGATGCCCTCTCTCACGATTTCTGTTCAACATAGTTCTCGAACACTGGCCAGAGCAATTAGACAAATGAAAGAAATTAAAGGCATAAAAATAGGAAAAGAGGAACTTAAATTATCACTATTTGCAGATGACATGATTCTATACCTAGTAGACCCAAAAGGGTCTACAAGAAACTATTAGAGATAATAAATGAATTCAGCAAAGTGGCATGATATAAAATCAACAATCATAAATCAAAAGCATTCCTGAATATCAGCAACAAATCCTCTGAAACGGAAATGAGGACAACCACTCCATTGAGAGTATCCTCAAAAAAAATAAAATAAAATATTTGGTTATCAACGTAACAAAAGATGTGAAAGACTTACACAATGAAAACTACAGAACCCTAAAGAGAGAAATAGAAGAAGATTTTACAAGATGGAAAAATATACCCTGTTCATGGATACGCAGAATTAACATCATCAAAATGGCGATATTACCAAAAGTTCTCTATAGGTTTAATGCAATGCCAATCAAAATCCCAACGGCATTTCCTGTAGAAATAGATAAAACAATTATGAAATTCATATGGAATAATACAAGACCCAGTATAGCAAAGACAACTCTAAGCAGGAAGTGTGAATCAGGCGGTATAGCGATACATGTCCTCAAACTATACTACGGAGCAATAGTAACAAAAAGAGCATGGTACTGGTACCAAAACTGGCGGGTGGACCAATGGTACAGAATAGAGGACACAGAAATCAATCCACAAAATTACAGCAATCTTATATTTGATAAAGGAGCTAAAAGCATAAACTGAAGGAAGGATAGCATCTTCAACAAATGGTGCTGGAAAAACTGGAATTACATATGTAAGAAAATGAAACTGAATCCCTTTCTCTCGCCATACACAAAAGTTAACTCAAAATGGATCAAGGAGCTTGATATCAAATCAGCAACACGGCATCTGATAGAAGAAAACTTTGGCTATGATCTACATACTGTGGGGTCGGGCTCCAAATTCCTCAATAGGACACCCATAGCATAAGAGTTAATAATTAGAATCTACAAACAGGACTTACTCAAACTAAATAGATTTTTCTCAGAAAAAGAAACAATAAGAGAGGTAAAAAGGGAGCCTACATCCTGGGAACAAATCTTTACTCCTCACACTTCAGATAGAGCCCTAATATCCAGAGTTATACAAAGAACTCAAAAAATTAAACAATAAGCAAATGAATTACCCAATCAACAAATGGGCCAAGGACCTGAACAGACACTTCTCAGAGGAGGACATACAATCAATCAATAAGTACATCAAAAAATTCTCACCATCTCGAGCATTTAGAGAAATGCAAAACAAACCCACCCTAAGATACCATCTCACTGCAGTAAGCTTGGCAGCCATTATGAAGTCAAACGACAACAAGTGCTGGCGAGGATGTGGGAAAAAGGGTACACCTGTACATTGCTGGTGGGACTGCAAATTGGTGCAGCAAATTTGGAAAGCAGTATGGAGATTTCTTGGAAACTTGGGAATGGAACCGCCATTTGACCCAGCAATTCCCCTTCTCGGTCTAATCCCTATAGACCCAAAAAGTGCATGCTACAGGGACACTGATAAATCTATGTTCATAGCAGCACAATTCACAATAGGAAGACTGTGGAACCAACCTAGATGCCCTTCAATAGATGAATGGATTAAAAAAAATGTGGCATTTATACACAATGGAGTATTACTCTGCATTAAAAAATGACAAAATCTTACAATTTGCAGAGAAATGGATGGCATTAGAACGTATTATGCTACGTGAAGATAGCCAATCACTAAAAAACAAATGCCAAATGTTTTCTTTGATATAAGGAGAGTAACTAAGAACAGAGTTGGGAGGAAGAGCATGAGAAGATGATTAATATTAAACAGGGGTGAGAGGTGGGAGGGAAAAGGAAAGAGAAGGAAAATTACATAGAAATGGAAGGAAACCCTCATGGTTATACAAAATTAAATACAAGATGAAGTGAGGTGAAAGGGGACAAAAACAAGTGGAAGAAATGAATTACAATAGATGGGGTAGAGAGAGAGGATTGGAGGGGAGGGGATGGGAGATAGTAGAGGACAGGAAAGGCAGCAGAATACAACAGACACTAGTATAGCAATATGTAAAATAGTGGATGTGTAACTGATGAGATACTGCAATCTGTATACGAAGAAAAATGGAAGTTCATAACGTACTTGAATCAAAGTGTGAAATATGACATGTCAAGAACTATGTAATGTTTTGTAGAACCAACAATAAATATTAAAGGAAAAAAAACACATGGAGAACTATTTCAATGAAAAATTGACTAGGTTTATAACACCTACACTTTATCATGCAAAAGGCAAGTCCAACTATACACCATGCCTCTTCAGAAGTGCTTGTATTTCTATTCTGTTTGTTTTATTTTTCTTCATCATATTAGGATTAGTAGTCAGAGTTTGGTAGGGTATGCGTTAGTGTCAGGGATTCAGTCTTTGGAATGGAAAATTGGAAAATGAATCCAATGTGTATGCAAATATGTGCTACACAAAAATCTTCCCACTCTCATCGAGAACAATGCCTTGACGTTACCTTCACGCCAAATAAGAAACAGTTAGAGGAGAAGAGTTAGAAAATCTGTAAATACATATCTGGAATGGAAAATATTCAGGAGTTCACAAACTTGGAGGGGGTAGAGGAGTATCCCAAAGTAAGGGACAGGGTAAACACTCCACAAACATGGAGGTCTGCTGGCCTAAAGACTTCTAGAGAAACTGCCTCTGAGGATGGGCACTTGAAATATATGTTGTCAGTAGCTTTAGCTTCCTTTGTAGTGAGATCACCAAAGCTGGGTCTGCATCTATGTGACCTGGAGGACATTCTTTCTTGCTTTCCAATACACATGAGGCAGCAGTGCTGAATTCTCTCTTCGTATGTAAACTGTGGCCACTGGGGTCTAAGTGTCTCCCTGTGTGGACTGTGAAGCATTTTGTTCATCCTCCATTTTCGTAGAGTTTCCTGCTGCAGCACTGAGAGTTTGGTATTTGCCTCACAAAATACAAGGAGTTCAACTGGAACACAGTCCTGGAGGGAGTTCTGTCATTTGTGGTTTTTCAGGGTCTACAAGAGAATGCACCAACCAGGCTTCATTCCCACATAACTTGCCCCCTTCTCCATAGCAACCTGGTTCTGCACATTGCCCTGAAAACTAGCCATTTAACAAGACACCTTTACATATAAGTGTCTGGTCACTGCACCGTGTCAGTGACAAACCATTTGGAAATCAATGGCAAAACCACATGGCGCAACCACAGATGATTTATCACACACCTGCACACCACAGCTCAGGGCCCACTACTCAGGAGGGTCCAACTTAATGGCATCTCTGTTCTACACCATTTTCATAAATCCCAGTCAATCAAGGCACTGTCTGGTACACTCATGATCAGCAAGAGGTGCTGACAATTTAAGCCACAGCCTCACACAGGGCCCAGAGTCTGATTCAGACATAACCATTTCCAAAACAATTCATCAAAGAGGCACAGGTGATGCCCATTCATTTCCATTTGAAAATTGTTTTCTTCTGGCTTTATAAAGGGGTGGCCTGAGGCAAAGAGGTTCCTGACATTCAGGGCAACAGAACAATAGTTAAGCAAAAGGCCCTAAGCCAGGTTTCACCATAGAGACTTTCCTGGTCACACCAATATCTGAGTTTTCTGGTGTGCTCGCCATTCCTTTTAGCTAACTAGTACATGGCCATGTCACAGAGCTTGGAGGTGGTACATATCTTGTACAAAAAAACATGAGCCTTTCTGGAGAGTTGCCAGAATTCAGGAAGAATTCAAGAACTTAGGATGATACTAGGTGTTGCCCATGGATAAGTCAAGCCTCAGTCCATTCATTAATTGGGCAGGATGAATGCTGTGAAGCTTTCTACTAGACAGGACACACCCATTGAGCCATTTTCTTTTCTAATATCTACAACTAAGGACACAGTGGGATACACAGACATAGAAACAGTCTCCTTGTCAGATGACTTACTAGAAACAGTCCACTCCAAACCAAACAAACCTCCTTTTTTACCTATTCTCAGAATATGAGACAAATCCACAAACTGACATCCACACACACAAAGTCACCTCCTTCCCCAAGTATGTCTGTGACTATCCGGAGTGTCCTCTGACTAGTAGGCCATAGAATGTTCCCCAGAAATGGCCGGTCCTGTGTCAGATCTGGTCTCCTTGGCCAATTCTGTGAAGTTTTCAGGAGGCAGTGGTGAGCCATTTCCTGCCCTCTCAGGAAAGGACCCTCTTCAAAGCTTTCTTGGCATTTGGTCACCCTCACATCAGTAGGTACCAAGAAAGACTGACTCTTTACTTGGTAAATCCAAACAAGTGAGCCCACTTGGACTGGGACTGGTACTGGCTCTTGGTGCCTGGCTTCCTGGATCACAAAATTCAGAGAGTTCCATCACGAAAAAAGTGAGGTGAGGTCACTTTCTTCAGAAAATGAATGAGGCCACTGTCTTGGCGACCACTTTGTCCTAACAGTTGCTTCCTAGTGTCTCAGGAAAAGGAGGCTGCCTCTATTTCCTGTGACACTTTCACAAGTTAGAATGGTATAGAAACATAGGCACCTGGGAACAGCTCTCCACACATGCCTGGTTTCATACATCTTCCCTACATTAAGAATAGATAGGATGATTCAGACACATCCTTTCATCCTGATCGGGTTGTTTGCAAAGGAAGATGACTTTTGCTGTCTCAGGGCCTTCATAGCTGCCTACGTCTTCTCCAGGGATCATTTCTGCATGGATTTTGAGGTACTCAGCAGGTGGAAGATCTCCTAACTTCCTGTATTGTAATACTAACTTTGTCCCTGCTCTTCTGTAAAGTGAGATTGAGTGAACAATCTCAGTTTACAGAATGGTTAGGGTTAATAGCATGTTCGATTTGGGTTATGAATCATTTTGCTGGATGAATAATGATATTGGGAACCTGTGATATTTACAAGAACATGGAGGTGAAATATAAGTATGAAAACAGAAATCTAGGTAATATTTGAAGCCCAGAAGGACTTTGGGCCCTTGATTGGGATACTTAGCTTAAATTATGTTCTGTGTGACCTTTGCATTTTGTGTCCAGAATATTAGTGTGATAATATGTATATGTAGCTAAGGTGACATGAGTATTTCTTTCACCATTTCTGTGAGCAATATTTTGAAAACTTATAAATTAGTACTGGGGATACTATTAGGTTTACCCTGTTTTGATGAATATAGAGATGATGCATTAATAGACCATACTGTGAATAAATTATATAACTGGTTCCAAATTTAAATAATGGATTGTATTGATATCTGAAAATATATAGAAAATCTTATATTGATATACATACATTCATTCCAACCAGTTATATATCTAATTGTAATGTTAGGGTTATCATTTATCATGAATAGTGTGTGAGTTTTGCCTCAAAAATGATTATGGAATCGAAAATAATATGTTTAGAAAGAAGTCTAGTAAAAAGACCAGTCAAGAAACATGGAGGAACATATGTCTTCCGAAGGAGGAAGTGATTGAAAGTGAACCAAATGTTTATAAATTTGTGAACTTGTGAATGAAAGGAAATATCTTATGATGTACATGAACTGAAGAAATAATAACGTACCAGGTTTGAATAAAAATGAACTTTAACAAACACAATAGAGACATTAGGAATTCTGGCAAAGTATAGTTCGCAGTGAAAGGTTAATAAAATAAGTACTTGTCACTTCCTGTTTTTCTGTATGCTTAACAAAACACTTTTGAAATATTGAGAACTGTTTGCTAATCTTATTCCCAGAATGTGCTGTCCCCAATTGCCAAACTGCAGAATGTACTCCCTCAACCGGTTGCACGCAAACCGCTCACTCGCCCGGACCCATCAATAAACTTACCCCCCTGCCCTGTCCAAGGAAAATATATAAGCTCTGCTTAAGCTGTTCTCTGGGCTCTCTGCTCTATTCAAGTGAGCTCTGAGCCCCAGCATGCTGGACCCCCAATAAACCCTTTGCTTTTGCATGAGACAGTCTCTTGGTGGTCTCTTCCCCCGATTGTCACCGGACCTTTACATATGGAGGTTCCATTGAGATCCGGCAGCGGTGGACAAGAGACCCCAACGAACTCCTCTCAGGGTAAGTAAGGTGCCTCTTTCTGGTCAGGTTTCAGGTCAGGGCTTGGCAAAATGGATGTCAATGAAGAGCGTGAGCTCTCTCCAACGATGGCTGACAGTCATGTCACAGAGCCACAGGCCAAGTCCCTGGGTGACGTCATAGAGGACTCAGAAAATTGAGGAACAATAGTCTCCATGACTCAGTGATATTTTGTTTCAGATTCGTTATTGCCAACCGATCGGGTACTGCCAACTACTAAGTCCTGGTCTCAGTGTTGGACTTCCATATCCTGTCTTTATTGTCTTGTCTTGTCTGTGTCGTGTGTTGTTGCTTTTACTGTTTGTGTATCTTTCATTATGGGACAGAGCACTTCAATGCCTCTGTCTCTGACCCTTGATCACTGCACCAAAGTTTGCTTAAGGGATCAGAATCTTTCTTTTTTAGCAAAACGCTGGACCTGGCAGACTCTCTGTGCCTCAGAATGGCTCACCATTGGATTTGGATGGACCCTAGAAGGATCTTTCTACTTCCCACTAATTTAAAAAGTCAGAGATATTGTCTTTCAGCCAGGACCACACAGATACCTGTGAAGACAGATGGCCACTGCCTACCAACCCGGGGACGAGGGGAATCAACATCAATATCAAGAAAGAGACTTGTCTACATTAGACGACATCAGGTGTCATCCATGGAACCCCGCTGAAAGGGACCATAGAAGGTGCTACTTATAACACCTACAGAAGTAAAGGTAGACAGAATCACTTCCTGGATCCATACCTCTCATCTCAAGCCTGTGCCCTGTCCAGACTCTGGCTGGAAACTGTAAAAGACAGGTAACCCTTTCAAATTGTGTATTTGCCTTGTCAATAAGGCTATAGACTCTCCCCTTGACCACCAGTAGTCCTAACCCTCATCAGCCCATTCAGCAGCAATGGCTGATCACAAATCTTACTGGACAAGAAGTATGGTCTATCTTGCATACAGCCCACTTAAGGACATGGTCGCCATCTCTCCACAGAGACATTTGTCAGCTGGCTATAGGTCTTTTCCATTGGGATATCCCTGATGAAGTGGATCCCACTAAAATTCCATTAAATCCCTTCTCTACCATAGATAATGGAAACAAATATTATGGATGTAGGGACACACGAGCCAGATGCAGTTTGGCTAGCCTAGATTACTATGTTTGCCTGGCGGACTATCAAAGCCACAAACAGTCACGGCTGTGTTGGGGGGAAGCCGACTTCTTCTGTAAGTCATGGGGATGTGAGCATTCAGGGACTGCTTGATGGAACCCAAACTCCTCATCAAATTCTGTACACAGCATTGGCCATATCCAATTAGATAACCAAAATTGATAGCCCCCAGAGGGGTCTCTAGATCCTCAAATTCTGCGTGACCTTTTTAACTTTTGCAAGTGCTCAAAAGTGTGAAAGGAGTTTCCCCTATGTGGAGGCCTTTTCCCTCCTTTGCTCACATCCTGAACTATGCTTCTCCAATAGATCCTCACCCTAAGCCATCTGCTCCATACTCTCTGCTCTTACTCTCACCTAAGCAACCTGATTTCTCCCCTCCAATTACTAGATCAAAAACCCAAACCTCCGCCCATTCTATGACCATTGCCCCCTTGTTAAGGTAGCAGGTACTGAGGTACACCTTAACCCACTCACTCCTCTCTTCTCTTGTCATTGCCTGCACCAGGTCCCACCAGGTCCTCTTACTAGCTAACACAAAGCTCAAACCAGCTGAGGAGAGCCCTCAGACCCTTATCGAAGATGTAATGTAAATGGCCTTTAAAGTTGCTTTGTCATCACTGAAAACAGGTTACTAAGTATTTAAAGTCCCTCACAGGCTTTTGGGGATACTAACTCCCATCTTACCCTCTGCTCTACCTGTTGTACTGCTCAAGATTTGTTCCTAGAAAAATCCAAAACCCCTTTCCCATTATTCTTTTACATCTCTCCTACCTCATTCTCAGATCCACGGAGCTGCTCACAGCCATGCCTTCCCCGTCTTCCCCCTCTGTATCAGGCGCACAGAAATGTCTTAACTGACCTTCTCCAGAAATCTTCAACATAGCTGAATTTAGGACTTTCAGAAAAAGAGTCCCTATAAAAAATTTCTAAGTACATAAACTTCCTCTTTTCGTGTTGCCCTATTCTACTTGGCCACTGGCTAAAAAAATCAGCAATCCTAAGCTAGACACCACCTTACTAGTTTTTCACAAAATATGTGAACAAGGCCTTGGCCTTGAGCTGAGGCTTCACAGAGATGGCTACATTTGTAAGATAAAGAAGTTACCAACTGGGCTCCATGGTAACAGTTGGGAGGGGGAAAAAATAAAGGGAATATAATGCTCTCCCTCACCCAGGTGTCCTTGAAAAGTTAACTTTCCCACAACAGAGGAAAAAACAGAATACAAACTGCTTTTTGTGAACTGCTTAAGACTGTGAACTTCTGAGCCCCTTCCCTTATATGTTGGGTACAAAATTCTGAAAGTACCTAAACTTGGGGTTCCGGGGATTTAATTGATTACAACAGAAGTAATGCCCTCTGAATCTGGTTGCAAACAAATAGGACTGTTTTCCTGTCTTTGGTACTATCTTAGGTGCCTTGCCTTGTCCGTCCCTACAACAGTATAATTCTATATACTTAAAACATTGTTTAAGTTTTCATGAAGTGGTCAACAGATGTGATTAATTGTGTAGTTGTGCAAATGTTTCCCAGAGTGCTCTATCAACACAGGTTCATTTGAAGATCAAATAGGGGGGGCATAAAACCTAGTTCCACTGGGAACATATATCACTCACTTTTGCGATCCTATTAGGAATACATGTTGCTGCAAGGGTGGGCACAAGAACCACTGCCTTGGTCCATGGGACAAAACAAATGACCCAAATAGAAGCAGCTATAGACCAAAACTTAAAGATATTAGAAACCTCCATAACAGCATTGCAGGAATCTTTAACCTATCTCTCTGAAGTTGTTTTACAGAACAGTCGAGGATTGGAACTCCTCTTCATGTGAGAAGAGGGCCTTTGTTTTGCATTGATGGAGGAATGTTGTTTTTATGCCAACCATATTGGAGTTGTAAAAAAATCTATGAGTAAATTAAAAAGATGACTTGAAGAGCGTCAACGACAGAGAGAGGCCAAAAAAGGGTGTTTTGAATCTTGGTTCACAAAGTTCCCCTGGTTAACTACGCATTTATCAACCCTGGCCGGTCCAATAATAATCCTCATATTATTGCTAACTATTAAACCCTGCTTGCTCAACCATGTAATTTATTTTCTCCAAGCTCAAATTGGACAAGTTAAACTAATGGTAATACCCCACTAGCAGACATAGAATGTGACACCCCCCAATGATCATTTTTATGATTAAAAGTAGCCAGAAAAAGAAGTGTCGAATGAAAGGTTAATAAAATATGTAGTTGTCACTTCCTGTTTTTCTGTACGCTTAACAAAACACTGTTGAAATCTTGAGAAATGTTTGCCAATCTTGTTCCCAGAATGTGCTGTCCCCAACTGTCAAACTGCAGAATGTACTCCTTCACCAGGTTGCATGCAAATTGACCACTCGCCCTGACACATCAATAAACTTCCCTCCCTGCACTCGCAAGGGAAAGTATTTAACCTCTGCTTAAGCTGTTCTCAGGGCTCTCTACTCTTTTCAAGTGAACTCTGAGCCCCAGCATGCTGGACCCCCAATAAACCCTTTGCTGTTACATGAGATAGACTCTTGGTGGTCTCCTCTTCCGACACTCGACCGACCTTTACTTGGATGATTGAATGTAGAAGAGAACATCCAGTCAAAAAGGGATAGTCAGTAGGATTAGGAATATAGTCCGTAGGTTTAGGAAGAAGAGTGAGTATAGGATTTGGACCAAAAGTTCTTTAGTAATAGGGTTTCGGTTAGAGAATGAATGTAAATGTCAGCACATGTGAAGAATGAGTCACAATGATGAACTGGGGAAAATATGTAGGAAAGCAGATATCAATAGAGACATTAGGAAATCAGGCAAAGTATAAAGTGAGTGATAGGATTAGACATTATCAACAGGGTTGAGTTTCAATATATAATCTTAGGAAGAAATAAATATGTAGTCACCAATAGGATTGACATTTGAGAGTATTAGGCAACCTGGACATGAATGTTTTTAATAATACAGGTTCACTTTCTATTTAGCCTTTGGTACAATCATAAGTGTGACTTTTGCATTTTGTGTTCCGAATATTACTGTGATAAAATGTATATGTAGATCAGGTGACATGAGTATTTCTTCCACAATTTCTGGGAGCAATATTTTGAAGACGTATAAATTGAGCACTCTAGGATATGCCAACAAACAATTCTTACACAAACTTTTACCAATGTGGTTCCAAAGGTAGAGGCGCGTACGCAAGGAATGCAAAGTGAACTAATTCTAACCAAAAAAAAAAGAAAAAAAAATGATACTTTATCTTCCACTTCTTGTGCCACTCCTGTTTCAAATTACTTAGTCTTGACTGCATGTCTCCTGCAGAAATAATCAAAATCTCTGGAATACGTCTTTTGTTTGTTTTGCTTTTGCGGTGCTGCAGATAGAACCCAGGGCCTCCACATGCTTCGGAAAGCACTTGACTGCTAAACTACATCCATGCTCCCCACCCCCACTACTTTTTTGTTGTTTTGAGAAAGGGTCTTAGTAGTTGGGATTTCAGGCATGCACTATTGCACCAGACTCCTGAATATATCTTGCCACTACATTTAGATGCAGAATTGGCTCAACAATAAGAAATTAAGAGGGTGTGAATAAAATAGTAATAGTGAAGAACCACTAAGAATACAGAGAAAGCACACTAAACAATACCTTTTGTTCAAATGCAATCTCTTTTAAAAGATTTTTTAAATGGATGACAATAAACTTCTGAAAAACAGACACAAATATCTTTCCTATCCTTTGCCTGAATTTCAATACTTTATATTTTATTTTAATTACAGCTTTACTGAGATACAAATTTATATACCATGCAATCTATTGTATCACATGTGTATCTATTTTATATCCAGTATGGTTATTTCAATAAAATGACACACTAACTTTTCTGAATGAGTAGAATTACTAGTTACTACTAGGGTTCAATTCCTAGCTTTGCAAAAGCAAACAAACAAACAAACAAAGTTGGCTAACGGATCATATATTCTAATATTCCTAGCATTTTTTCAGTACAAAAAACCCACATTATCCCACAAAGGGATATGAAATAGAATTATATTTTTTTCATCTGGGTATGCTAAAGACAAGTCTATTTAGAAAATCCTGTTGTTTCAAATGTTGTTGAAAATAATATAAAAATACTTTAAGAAAGAATGCAAAATAAAAAAAAATAAATTAGTATTGGGGGTACAAAGAGGTGTACCCTGTGTCTATGAATATAGAAGTAATTCATGAGTTGACAATACTGTGAATAAATAATATAACTGATTCCACTTCAAATAATGGATTGATAGAATTGATATCTGAAAATATATAAGAAATCTTATATTGATATAGAATCATTCATTCCAATGAGTTATACATCTAATGGTAATATTAGGGTTATATTCTATCATGAAAGGTGTGTGAGATCTGCTTCAAAAGTGAGAATGGAAAAGGAAAATAATGTGTTTGGAAAGAAGTCTCATGAAAAGACCAGTCAAGAAACATAGAGGAATGCATGTGTTCTGAAGTAGAAAGTGATTGAAAGTGACACAAATGCAAATAATTTTGCTAACTTGTGGATGAAATACATATCCTATGATGTGAATAAACTGAAGAAATAGTAAAGTACCAGTGTTGAATAAAAATGAACGTCAAAATGTACATCATGTCCCATAGTAATCTACTTGGATTGATGTTAAACTGGGTCAGTTACTGTAGAAATATTAGGATTTGTATGCACCATTCACTGATGTTACTTGTCAGTACTAGAAAACAAATATGTATTTCAGGTGGATGAATAATTCTGAGAATAATCTTGTGAAAAGTTTATTATAAATCCACATACATGAATATGAATGAATTTAGGGTGTGTAAAAGAAGACAGAAGTATTTCATATTTTTAAAAATTTGGAGAGTATATATATATATATATATATATATATATATATATATATATATATACACACACACACACACACACAAACAAACACATATACACACAGAGACATTGAAATGTAGCAATATATATGCCAATTGAAATTGATGTAGAAATACATATCGTCCAAAGATCCAAAAATATTTAATTTACTGAACATGGATTTGTGTATAATGTTGTTCAACTAGGAAGCTCCCCCTTAGGTTAAATTTTCAGTTCCAACAGCGTTTAGGAGGAGTGATCTCTTCTCATAATTTGTATCTGCCAAGTCAGCCACCTCACAAGAATGTACATTTGATACCAGGTAGGATTCTATATGTGCATATAAAAATGCATGTGCTGAATAGGCTACAGACAAAAGGAGACAGGAATTCAAATACTTGTTAAATTTAAAAACACATGGACAACTATGTCAACAAAAATATTGATTAGATTTATAACTCCTACACTATATAATGCAAAAGGCAAGTTCAACTATACACCATGCCTCCTCTGAACTTCTTGGATTTCTATTCTGTTTGGGTTATTGTTCTCCATCATATTAGGATTAGTAGTCAGATTCTAGTAGGTTATGGGTTATGTCAGGAATTCAGTATTTCGAATGGAAAATTGGAAAATGAATCCAATGTGTATGCAAATATGTGCTACAAAAAAATCTTCCAACTCTCATCCACAACAATGCCTTGAAATTACCTTCACCCCAAATAAGACACAATTAGAAGAGAAGAGGTAGAAAATTTGTGAATATATATCTGTAGTGGAATATGCTCAGGAGTTCACAATTTTGGAGGTTGTAGAGCAGTTTCCAAAAGTAAGGGACAGGGTAAACACTCCACAAACATGGAGCTCTGTTGGCCAAAAGATTTCTTGAGAAACTGCCTCTGAGGGTGGGCACTTGAAATATATGTGTTTGTCAGAAGCTTTAGCTTCCTTTCTAGTGAGACCATCAAAGCTGGGTCTGTATCTATGTGACATGAAGATCTTGGTTTCTTATTTTCCAATGATCCTGAGGCAGCAGTGCTGATTTCTCTCTTTGTATGTAAACTGTGGCCACTGGGGGCTAAGTGTCACCCCATGTGGACTCTGAAGCCATTTGTTCATCCTCCAACTTTTGTGGTGTTTCTTGCTGCTGAACTGGGACATTGGTATTTGCTTCACGAAATACAATGAGTTCAACTGGAACACAGTGCTGGAGGAAGTTCTGTCACGTGTTGTGGGTCACGTTCTGCAGGAGAATGTACCAACCAGGCTTCAATACCAGATAGCTTGTCCCCTTAACCTCAGCAACCTGATTCTTAACATTACCCTGAAACCTCTCCATATACAAGATGCCTTTACATAGAAGGGTCTGCTGGCTGCACCATGTCAGTCACAAGCCATTTGGAAGTCAATAGCAGATCCACATGGTCCCACCACAGATATTTTATCACACACTACTGCTCTAGGTCCACTACTCAGCAGGCTCCAACTTATTGGCATCGCTGTTCTAGATAATTTTTATGAAACTCAGTCAATAAAGGCCCTGGCTAGTATACTCATGATCAGCAACAGACCATTTAAGAGTTCTCCAGTGCCACCTGTTAATGGCCTCCACAGGGCTTTGAAGAACTCATTTGACCCAAAGAATGCCTAATCTCACTTGATGGAGGTCAGGAACCTTACAGAGGAAGGCAAGAGACTTCATCCACAATTACTGATCTTTTTGCCATTTTGGTTTTGAATGCACACATGGGATCTTTCTTTAGATCCATCAGGTGCTGAGAATCTAAGCTATAGCCTCACATAGGACCAAGAGGCTGATTCAGACGCATCCCTTTCCAAAGCAATTAAGCACAGAGCCACAGTTTATGCCCATTTATTTCCATTTGAAAACTGTTTTCTTCAGGATTCACAAAGGGATGGCCTGAGGCAAAGACTTTCCTGACATTCAGGGCAACAGAACAATAGCAAAAGGCCCAAAGCAGGGTTTATCCACTGAGACTTTCCTGGACACACTGATATTAGAGTTTTCTGAGATGCTCGCCATTCCCTTCATCTATCTTGTACATGGCCATGTCACTCAGATTGGAGGTGGTACATATCTTGGACACAAAACAATGAGCCTATTCTTGAGAGTGACCAGAATTGAGGAAGAAATCAGGAACTTAGGAAGATTGCAGGTGTTGCCCATCCATAAGGCAAGGGGCAGTCCACTCCTAAATTGGGCAGGATGAATGCTGGGAAGATTTCTACTAGACAGGACACATTGATGCATTCTTTTTTCTAAGGTCTACAACCACGAACACAGTGGGTTACAAAGACATGCAAAAAATCGCCTTGTCAAACGACTTACTAGAAGCAGTCCACTCCAAACCAAACAAACCGCCTTTCCTACCTATTCTCATAAGAAGAGACTAAACCACAAAATCACACACACACGCGCAAACGCACCTCCTTCATTCAAGTAGGTCTGTGACTATCTGGAGTGTCCTCTGACTGGTGGGCCATACTATGTTCCCCCAAAAGGCCTGTCCTGTCTCAGATCTGGTCGCGGTGAACCACTACCTGCTTTCTCAGGAAAGGCCCCTCTCCAGAGCTCTCCTGGCATTTGAAATCCTCATATCAGTAGGTACCAAGGAATACTTAGTCTATCCTTGGTTTTTCCAAACAATGGAGCCCACTGGGACTGGAACTGTGACAAGGTCTTGGTATTCTCTGTCTTCCTGGAGCCCAAGGTCAGGGAGTTTCTTCACCAAGGAAGTGAGGTAGGTCGCTTCATTCAGGAACTGAGTGAGTTTACTGCCTTTGCAACCACTTTGTCCTAACAGGTGATTGCAAGGTTCCCATGAGGTGGAGGCTGCCCCTACTTCCTGAGACAGTTTCAACTGTTAGAATGGTATATCAACCATAGGAATCCGGGAACAGCTCTCCACACAGGCCTGGTTTGGTCCCTCTTCTCTACATTAAGAAAAGAGAGGCTGATTCAGACACAATGCTTCATCCTGAGTACGTTGTTTGCCATGGAAGATGACTTTTGCTCTCTCAGGTCCTTCATAGCTGCCTATGTCTTCTCCAGGGATCATTTCTGCTTAAAACTTTGAGGATCTCAGCATCTGGAAGATCCCCTACATTCCTGTATTGTAAGACCAACTCTGTCGCTGCTCTTCTGTAAAGTTAGATTGAGGGAACAGTGTTTGGTTAGGCTTAATGACAGGTTCGATTTGGATTAAGAATCATTCTGAGCGATGAATAATGGTATTGGGAATGTGCGATATTTACAGGAATATTTAGGTGAAATATAAGTATGAAAACAGAAATCTAGGTAAAATTTGAAGCCCAGAAGGGCATTGGGCCTTTAATTGGGATACTTAGCTTTGACTTACGTTCTGCACAGATGTCTTAAATAAATCCATATACAATGTCATAGGACCTTGTACCTTGGATGATTGAATGTCACGAGAATATCCAGTCAAAAAGCTATAGTCGGTAGGATTAGGAAAAGTGTCGGTAGGTTTAGAAAGAATAGTGATTATAGGTTTTGGAGGAAATGTTTTTAGCAATTGGGTTTCGGTTAGAAAGTGAATTTAAATGTCAGCACATGTGAAGAGTCAGTCAAAATGATAAACTGGGAAAATATTTAGGAAAGCAGAAATCAATAGAGACATTAGGATATCAGGCAAAGTATAAAGTGAGTGATAGGATTACACATTTTCAACAGGCTTGAGGTTGAATATATAATCTTAGGAGGAAACAAATATATAGTCACCAATAGGATTGACATTTGAGAGCGGTAGCAACCTGGACAGGAATATTTTTAGTAATCCATGCTCACTTTTCATTTAGGTTTTGGTACAATCATAACTGTGACCTTTGCATTTTGTTTCCAGAATATTACTGTGATAACATGTACATGTAGATCAGGTGACATGAGTATTTCTTCCACCATTTCTGGGAGCAATATTGTGAAGACGTATAAGTTAGTACTGGGGGTACAAATAGGTGTACCCTGTGTCTATGAATATAGAGATAATGCATGAATAGACCATACTGTGAATAAATAGTATTACTGGTTCCAACTTTGAATAATGGATTGAATTGATAAATGAAAACATAGAGGAAATCTTATATTGATATATATACATTCATTAAAACCAAATATACATCTAATGGTAATATTAGGGTTATGGTTCATCATGAAGAGTGTGTGAGTTTTGCTTCAAAAATGATTAAGGAAATCGAAAAAGAAACCTCATGAAAAGATCAGTCAAGAAACATGGAGTTATACATGTGTTCTGAAGCAGGAAGTGATTGAAAATGAAACAAATGCCTATTAATTTTCGAATTTCTAGATGAAATATATATTTTATGATGTGCATAAACGGAAGAAATTGCAATGTACCAGTGTTGAATAAAAATGAATTTCAAAATACACATCATGTCCCATAGAAATCTATTTGCATTGATGTTAAACTGGGTAAGTTACTGCAGAAATACAAGGATTTGTATGCACCATTCACTGAAGATAGTTCTCAGTACGAGGAAACAAATATGTTTTTCAGGTGTGTGAATATTCCTGGGAATAATCTAGTGAAAAGTTGATTAAAAATCCACATACATGAATATGAATTATTTTAGGGAGTGTATAATAAGACACATATTTCATATTTTGAAAAATCTGGAGAGTATGTATACACACACACACACAAACAGACTTTAAAAAGTAGGAATATATATGCCAATTGAAATTCACCATGAAATATATATCATCCACAGATCAGAAATATTTATTTTACTGAACATGGGTTTTTGTGTAAAGTTGTTCAACCAGGAAGCTCACCCATTGGTTGAATTTTCAGTTCCAGCATCATTTAGGAAGAGTGAACTATTCTAACAATTTGTATCTGCCAAGTGAGCCATCTCACAAGAATGTACGTGTGATTCCAGGTAGGATTCTATATGTGCATATAAAATTACATGTGCTGAATAGGCTGCAGAGAAAGGGAGTCAGGTATTCACATATTTGTTAACTTTAGAAATACATGGAGAAATATTTCAACAGAAAATTGACTAGATTTATAACTCCTACCCTATATAATGTAAAAGGCAAGTCCCACTATACAACATGCATCCTCTGAACTGCTTATATTTCTATTCTGTTTGGGTTTTTATTCTCCATCATATTAGGATTAGTAGTCAGAGTCTAGTAATGTAGTGGTTAGTGTCATGGATTCAGTATTTCTAATGGAAATATGGAAAATGAATCCAATGTGTATGTAAATATATGCTACACAAAAATCTTCCCACTCTCATCCAGAAAAATGCCTTGACATTACCTTCGCACCAAGAAAGACACAATTAGAGGAGAAGAATTAGAAAATGTGTGAATACATATATTCAATGAAAAATCCTCAGAAATTCACAACCTTGGAGGTGGTAGAGGAGTTTCCAAAAGTAAGGGACAGGATAAACACTCCACAAACATGGAGCTCTGCTGGCCTAAAGACTTCTTGAGAAATGCCTCTGAGTTTGGGCACTTGAAATATATGTTGTTTTCAGTAGCTTTAGCTTCTTTCTAGTGAGACCATCAAAGCTGGGTCTGCATCTATGTGACCTGGAGGACATGGCATCTTATTTTTCAATGAACATGAGGCAGCAGTGCTGGTTTCTCTCTTTGCAGGTAAACTGTGGCCACTGGGGGCTAAGTGTCTCCCCGTTTGGACTGTGAAGCAATTTGGTCATGATCCACTTTTCGTTGTGTTTCTTGCTGCTGCACTGGGAGTTTGGTGTTTGCTTCATGAAATACAAGGAGTTTATCTGGGACACAGTGCTGGAGGGAGTTCTGTCACGTGTGGTGGGTCAGTGTCTGCAGGAGAATGCACCAACCAGGCTTCTATCCAGATAGCTTTCCCCCTTGACCATAGCAACCTGATTCTGAACATTGCCCTGAAACCTCTGCATATAACAAGATGCCTTTACATAGAAGGGTCTGCTGCCTGCACCATGTCAGTCACAAGGCATTTGGAATCCAATGCTAGATCCTCATGGCCGTACCACTGATGTTTTATCACACACCTGCCCACCACTGCTCTAGGTCCACTTCTCAGCAGACTCCAACTTACTGGCATCTGTGTTCTACACCATGTTAAAGAAACCCAGTCAATCTAGGCACTCTCTGGTATACTCATGATCAGCAACAGGATATCCAAAGGTTCTCCAGTGCCACCTGGTCATGGTAATTTTAAAAACTTCATGATATTTATGTAACCATTTTCAATGATGAAGTTGGAGGCATTGTGGGTTTCAATTATTCAGAAACCATTAAATGGTGAGGAATCTCATTTTAATGAAAGCTCTGGAGAACTCTCACAGGCAAGGCTTCCCAAATAATGGCCAAAACGTCACTTGAAGCCAGGCCCATTGAGGTCTAAAATGTGAGGTCCATGTGTGTTTTGACTCTCAATTGTGGCTGCCAAGTCTTTCAGAATAAAATTATGTGATTCTCTGGCTGAGAGTCCCAGTGAACTGTGGAAAGTCCCCCTGGGACTAGATCACAGCTTCCAATGGCGACTCTCATGCGTTGCCTCCGAAAATCTTAACACAATTCATGGCAATTCTTCTCTGAGTTCAGTTCAAGAACTGAGTCTCTAAGGGGAATCACACCAGAATTCAACCCAGGTTGAACCAGTAATCTCTCACAATTAAAACCTAAACACTCCCACATGACCCTCATCTTCTTCCATATAGACACTCATCATAACCTCTGGCTGGAGGTTTCCATGAGGGCACAGCCCAAGACAGTGTCCAAAATAAGCTTCCTTGTCCCTCATTTGCCTAAAGTCACGTTTGCCTGGACACCCTTCCTATGAACCAGGAGTGATCAAATAGGCCTGACATTTATACTGCTCCACTTCTCCAATTTGAGGCCTACTGACTGAGGGGTTTAAATTCTTTTTGGGAATTGGACGCATGAGAAAACACAAGAACTATGGGCAAGCCACTGCAGAGCTTTGAAGAACCCATTTGACACAAAGGATCCCTATTCTTCCTTGATGGAAGTAAGTGCCCTACCAGAGGAAGGCAAGAGACTTCATCCACAATGACTCTACTTTTAGCCATTTTGGTTTTGGATGCACATATGGAATCTTTCTTTAGATCCATAAGGTGCATAGAATCTAAGCCACAGCCTCACACAGGGCCAAGAGGCTGATTCAGACACATCCCTTTCCAAAGCAATTAAGCAAAGAGCCACAGGAGATGCACATTTATTTCCAAATGAAAAGTCTTTTGTTAAGGCTTCCAAAAGTTTTGGCCTGAGGAAAACACCTTCCTGACATTCAGGGCAACAGAAAAATATGTATGCATAAGGCCCAAAGCAGGGTTTCTCCACTGAGATATTCCTGGTCACACTGCTATCTGAGTTTTCTGAGATGCTCGGCCATTCCATTCAGCTATCCAGTACATGGCCATTTCACAGACCTTGGAGGTGGTACATATCTTGGACACACAACCATGAGTCTATTCTTGAGAGTGACCAGAATTGAGTAAGAAATCAGGAACTTAGGAAGATTGCAGGTGTTGCCCATCCATAAGGCAAGCCGCAGTCCATTCATAAATTGGGCAGGATGAATGCTGGGAAGCTTTCTACTAGACAGGACACATCCATTGATGCATTCTCTTTTCTAATGTCTACAACCACTAACACAGTGGGATACACAGACATAGAAAAACTCGCATTGTCAAAGGACTTAGAAGAATCAGATAATTCCAAACCAAACAAACCTCCTTTCCTACCTATTCTGAGAACATGAGACAAAACCACAAACCCCACCCGAACTCACAAATTCAACTTCTTCCCCCAAGTAGGTCTGTGACTATCCGGAATGTCCTCTGACTTGTGGGCCATACTGTGTTCTCCCGAAATGGCCTGTCCTGCCTCAGATCTGGTCACCTTGGCCAACTCTGTGAAGTTGTCAGGAGCCAGTGTTGAGCCACTACCTGCTTTCTCAGGAAAGGCCCCTCTTCAAAGCACTCCTGGCATTTGGCCATCCTCACATCAGTAGGTACCAAGAATGACTGACGCTGTCCTTGGTAAATCCAACAAGTGAGCCCACTGGAACTGTGACTGGGACTGGCTCTGGGTGCCTGGCTACTTGGATCACAAGTTCAGAGAGTTCCATCACCAAGGAAGTTAGGAAGGTCATTTCTTCGGGAACTGAATGAGGTCACTGCCGTGGCAACCACTTTGTCCTAACACTTGCTTCCAAGGGCCCCATGAGATGGAGGCTGCCCCTAATTCCTGAGACACTTTCAAAAGTTAGAATGGTATACCAACCATAGGTACCCAGGAACAGCTCTCCACACAGGCCCGGTTTGCTCCATCTCCTCTACGTTAAGGATAGAGAGTCTGATTCAGACTCAACCCTTCATCCTGACCAGGTTGTTTTCCATGGAAGATTACTTTTGCTCTCTCCGGTCCTTCATAGCTGCCTACATCTTCTCCAGGGATAATTTCTGCATTGACCTTTGAGGTTTTCAGCAGGTTGAAGATCCCCTACATTCCTGTATTGTAAGAACAAATCTGTCCCTGCTCTTCTGAATATTTAAATTGATGGAACAATGTATGGTTAGTGTTATTAACATGTTCAATTAAAACCAAAACACTACCACATGGCCCTTATATTCTTCCATATAGACACTCATCATTATGTCTGGCTGGAGGTTTCCACAAGGGGCGAAGCCCAAGACAGTGTCCAAAATAAGTTCCCTTGCCCCTCATTTGCCTAAAGTCTGGGTTTCCTGGACACCCTTCCTGTGAACCAGGATTGATCAAATAGGCCTGCCATTAATAATGCTCTTTTTCTCCTTTTTGAGGCCTACTGAACGTGAGGTATAGATTCTTTATGTGATTTGGAGTCATGTGAAACCCAAGCACCTTTTCTCGTCTTTGAAGAACTCATTAGACCCAAAGGATCCCTATTCGTACTTGATGGAGGTGAGGAGCCTAACAGAGGAAGCAAGAGACTTCATCCACAATGTCTGATCTTTTTGCCATTTTGGTTTTGGATGCACACATGGGATCTTTCTTTAGATCCATCAGGTGCTGAGATTCTAAGCCACAGCCTCACACAGAGCCGAGAGGATGATTTAGACACATCCTTTTCTAAAGCAATTAATCTAAGAGCCACGGGTGATGCTCATTCATTTCCATTTGAAATCAGTTTCTTCAGGCTTCACAAACTGGTGGTCTGAGGCAAAGACCTACCTGACATTCAGGTCAACAGAACAGTAGGTAAGCAAAAGGCACAAATCAGGGTTTCTCTACTGAGACTTTACTGGTCACACTGATATCTGAGTTTTCTGAGATCCTCCCCATTCATTTCAGGTATCCAGTAAATGGCCATGTCACAGAGCTCGGAGGTGGTACATATCTTGGACAAAAAAAAATGAGCCTATTCTGGAGAATGGCCAGAATTCAGGAAGAAAACAGGAACTAACGAAAATAGTAGGTGTTGCCCATCGATAAGGCAAGCAACAGTCCATTCATAAATTGGGCAGGATGTGTGCTGGAATGCTTTCTACTTGTCAGGACACATGCATTGATGCATTCACTTTTCTCATATCTTCAACCACCGACAAAGTGGGATACACAGACATAGAATCACTCACCATGTCAAATGACTTATTAAAAACAGTCCACTCCAAACCAAACAAACTGCCTTTCCTACCTATTCTCGGAACATGAGACAAAACCATAAACTCACATCTACACCCACAAAGGCATATCTTTTACCCACATAGGTCTGTGAGTAACCAGAGTGTCCTCAGACTGATAGGCCATACTATGTTCCCCCGAAATGGCCTGTCCTGTCTCAGATCTGATCTCCTTTAACAACTCTCTAAAGTTTTCAGGAGCCATCGGTGAGTCACTACCTGCTTTCTCAGGAAAGGCCCCTCTTCAGAGCTTTCCTGGCATTTAGTGATCCACAAGAAAGACTGACTCTGTCCTTGGTAAATCCAAACAAGTGAACCCACTGGGAAAGGGACTGGGACTGGCTCTTGGTGCCTGGCTTCCTGGATCCCAAGTTCAGAGGGTTCCATCACCAAGGAAGTGAGGTAGGTCACTTCCTTCAGGAACTGAATGAGGTCACTGCCTTGGCAACCACTTTGTTCTAACATTTGCTTCCAATGGCTCCATGACATGGATGCTGCCCCTACTTCCTGTGTCACATTCACAAGTTAGAATGGTATACCAACCATAGGCACCCGGGAACAGTCAGAGTCTACTAGGGTATGGCTTACTGTCAGGAATTCAGTATTTCAAATAGGAAATAGGAAAATGAATCTAATGTGTATACAAATATATGCTAGACAAAAATCTTCCCACTGTCCTCCACAACAATGCCTTGATATTTCCTTCACCACAAGTAAGACACAATTAGTGGAGAATAGTTTGAAAATCTGTGAATATATATCTGGAAAAAAAATGAATGGAGTTCACAACCTTGGAGGTGGTAGAGGAATTTCCAAATGTAAAAGAAAGGATAAACACTCCACAAACATGGAGCTCTGGTGGCCTAATAAATTTTTGAGAAACTGCCTCTGAGTTTGGGCCCTTGAAATATTTGTTGTTGTCAGGAGCTTTAGCTTCCTTTGTAGTGAGACCATCAAATCTGGGTCAGCATCTATGTGACCTGGATGACATGGTTCCTTATTTTCTATTGAACATGAGGCAGCAGTTCTGAATTCTCTCTTTGTAGGTAAACTGAGGCCACTGGGGTCTAAGTGTCTAACCGTGTGGTCTGTGAAGCCATTTGGTCATACTCGAATTTTTGTGGTGTTATTTAATGCAGTACTCTGAGTTTGGTATTGGCTTCATGAAGTACAAGGAGATAAACTGGGACACAGTCCTAGAGGGAGTACTCTCATGTGTGGTGAGTGAGGGTCTGCAGGAGAATGCACCAACCAGGCTTCTATCCCAAAAAGCTTGCACCCATGTCCATAGCAACCTGATTCTGAACATTGCCATGAAACCTCTCCATATAACAAGATCCCTTTATTTGTAAGGGTCTGCTTGCTGCACCATGTCAGTCACAATCCATTTGGAAGCCAAGGGAAGATCCATGTGGCCCCACGACAGATGTTTTATCATACACCTGCCAACCACTGCTCTAGGCCCACTACTCAGCAGGCTCCAACTTTCTGGCAACTCTGTTCTACAACATTTTCATGAAACCCAGTCAATCAGGGCACTGTCTGGTATACTCGTGATCAGCAACAGACATCCAAAGATTTTCTAGTGCCACCTGTTCATAGGAATATCAAAAATTTTATGGTGTTTATCTAGCCAATTTTCAAGGATGAAGTTGGAGGCACTGTGGGTTTCAATTCATTCAGGAACAATGAAATAGTGAGGAAGCTCATTTCAATGAAAGCTCGGGACAACTCTCACAGGCAAGGCTTCCCAAGGAGTGGCCAAAAGGTCACATGAAGCCAGGCCCATTGAGGTTTACAATTGAGGTCCATGTGTGTTTTGACTCTCAACTATGGCTGCTAAGTCTTTCTGAATAAAGTCATGTGATATCCTGGCTGAGAATCCCAGTGCTCTTTGGAAAGCCAACCTGGGCCTAGATCTCAGTCTCCAAGGGCAACTCTCATGTGTGGCCTCCTAAATTCCAAACACAATTCATGCCAATACATCGCTGAGATCTGTTCCAGAACTCAGTCTCTAAAGGGAATCACACAAGAGTTAAAGCCCAGGTTGACCCTGGAATCTTTTCCAACCGTAACACAAATGACCACAATTAAACCAAAACACTCCAACATGGCCCTCATCTTCTTCCATATAGACAGTCATAATAAACTCTGGTTGGAGGTTTCCATGAGGGGCGCAGCCCAAGACAGTGTTCAAAATAAGCTCACTTGCCACTCATTTGCCTAAAGTCAGGGTGGCATGGAAACCCTTCCTGTGAACGAGGGGTGATCAAATAGGCCTGCCATTAATAGTGCTCTACTTCTCCAATTTGAGGCCTACTCTCTGTGGGGTATAGATTCTTTATGAGAATTGGGGTCATGAGAAAACCCAAGCACCTATGGGCTACCCTCTGAAGGGATTTGAAGAACCCATTTGAGTGAACCAAGGAGTTGGATCAAAAGACTTTAGATATAGGGTTTTGGTTAGAGAGTGAATGTAAATTTCAGCATATGTGAAGAGTCAGCCACAGTGATGAACTGGGGAAAATGTGTAGGAAAGCAGATATCAATAGAGATATTAGGAAATCAGGCAAAGTACAAAGAGAGTGATAGGATAAGACATTTTTAACAGGGTTGAGTTTGAATATACAATCTTAGGAAGAAACAAATATGTAGTCACCAATAGGAATGATATTCGAGATCATTCTTGAATCAGGACATGGATGTTGTTAGTAATACATGCTCACTTTCAATATAGGCTTTGGTACAATCATAAGTGTGACACTTGCATTTTTTGTCAGGAATATTACTGTGATGAAATGCATATGTATATCAGGTGACTAGAATATTTCTTCCACCATTTTTGAAAGCAATATTTTAAAGGCTTATAAATTAGTATTGGGGATACAAATAGGTATACCCTGGGTCTATGAATATAGAGATGATTCTTTAATAGACCATACTGTGAATAAATAATATAACTGGTTCAAAATTTAAATAATGGATTGAATTGATATCTGAAAATATACAAGAAATCTTACATTGATATACATACATTCATTCCGAACAGTTATACATCTAATGATAATATTAGTGTTACGGTTTATTATGAAGAGTGTGTGAGTTTTGTTTCAAAAGTGATTATGGAAATCGAAAATAATGTGTTTGGAAAGAATCTCATGAAAAGAACAGTCAAGAAACATGGAGGAATACATGTCTTCTCAAGTAGGAAGTGATTGAAATTGAACCAAATGCCTATAAATTTGTAAAATTGTGGATGAAATGATATATCCTATATTGCCCATAAACTGCAGAAATAGTAATGTACCAGTGTTGAATAAAAATGAACTTCAAAATACACATCATGTCCCATAGGTGTCTACTTGCATTGATGTTAAACTGGGTGAGTCACTGTAGAAATATTAGGATTTCTTAGCACCATTCCCTGAAGTTAGTTTTCAGTACTAGGAAACAAATATGTATTTCAGTGGATGTATATTTCTAAGAATAATCTTGTGAAAAATTGATTATATATCCCCATAGAGGAACATGAATGAATTTAGGCAGTGTATAGTAAGACACTTATATTTCATATTTTGAAAATCTGGAGACTATATATATATAGACACAAACACACACACATTATAATGTAGCAATATATATGCCAATTGAAATTCATCATGAAAAATAACTCATCTGCATATCAAAAAATATTCATTATACTGAACATGGATTACGTATAATGTTGTTCATCTAGGAAGGTCACCCATGGGTTGAATTTTTAGTTCCAACAGCCTTTAGGAGAAGTGATCTCTTCTCACAATTTGTATCTGCCAAGTCAGCCACCTCACAAGAATGTACGTGTGAAACCAGGTAGGATTCTATTTGTGCATATAAAAATACATGTGCTTAATAGGCTAAAGAGAAAGAGGGACAGAAATTCACATATTTCTTAACTTTAAAAACACATGGAGAATTATTTCAACAAATAATTGACTAGATTTATAACTCCTACCTTATATCATGCAAAAGGCAAGTACAACTACACACCATGCCTCTTCTGAACTGCTTGTATTTCTATTCTGTTTTGGTTATTTTTCTCATCATATTAGTATTAGTAGTCAGAGTCTATAAGGGTATGGGCTAGTGTCAAGGATTCAGTATTTCGAATGAAAAATTGAAAAATGAATCCAATGTGTATGCAAATATGTGCTACAAAAAAATCTTCCTTCTCTCATATAGAAGAATGACTTGACATTACCATTGCCCCAAGTAAGTCACAATTAGAGGAGAAGAGTTAGAAAATCTGTAAATATATATCTGCAACGAAAATGCTCAGGAGTGCACAACCTTGGAGGTGGTAGAGGAGTTTCCAAAAGTAAGTGACATGGGAAATACTCCACAGACATGAAGATCTGCTGGCCTAAACACTTCTTGAGAAACTGCCTTTGAGGTTGGGCACTTGAAATATATGTTGTTTTCAGGAGCTTTCGCTTCCTTTATAGTGAGACCATCTAAGCTGGGTCTGCATCTATGTGACCTGGAGGACATGGCATCTTATTTTCAAATGAACATGAGGCAGCAATGCTGAATTCTCTCTTTGTAGGTAAACTATTGCCACTGGGGGCTAAGTGTCTCCCCGTGTGGACTGTGAAACCATTTGGTCATCTTCCACTTTTCGTGGTGTTTCTTGCTGCTGCACTGGTAGTTTGGTATTGGCATCACGAAATACAAGGAGTTCAACTGGGACACAGTGCTGGAGGGAGTTCTGTCACGTGTGGTACGTGTACCCTAGTCTACTGTAGAATGCACCAACCAGGCTTCTATCCCATTAGCTTGCCCCCTTGATCATAGCAACCTGATTCTAAACATTACTCTGAAACTTCTCCATATAACAAGATGCCTTTATATACAATGGTCTGATGGCTGCACCATGTCTGTCTCAAGACAATTGAAAGTCAATGGCAGATCCACATGGCCCCACCACAGATGTTTTATCACACACCTTCCCACCACTGCTCTAGGCCCACTACTCTGCAGTCTCCAACTTTCTGGCATCTCTGTTCTAAACATTTTCATGAAGCCCAGTCAATCAAGGCACTGTCTGGTATACTCATGATCAGCAAAAGTACATCAAAAGGTTCTCCAGTGCCATCTGGTCATGAAAATTTCTAAACATTCATGGTATTGATCTAGACAAATTTCAAGGATGAAGGTGGAGGCACTGTGGGTTTCAATTCATTCAGGGACCATTAACTGTTGAGGAAGCTCATTTCAATGAAAGATCTGGAGAACACTCACAGGCAAGGCTTCCCAAAGAGTGGCAAAAAGGTCACATGAAGCCAGGCCCATTGAGGTCTACAATGTGAGGTCCATGTGTGTTTTGACTCTCAACTATGGGTGCCAAGTCTTTCAGAATAAAATCATGTGATATCCTAGCTGAGATTCTCAGTACTCTTGGGAAAGCCACCCTGGGCCTAGATCTCAGTTTCAAAGGGCGACTCTCATGTGTGGCCTCCTAAAATCGCAACACAATTCATGGCAATACTTATCTGAGGTCAGTTCCAGAACTCATTCTCTAAGGGGAATCACACCAGTGTTCAAGCCCAGTTGGACCCAGTCATCTCTTCCATCTGCCACACAAATGACCACAATTAAAACCAAAACACTCCCACATTGTCCTCATCTTCTTCCACATAGACACTCCTCATAACCTCTGGCTGGAGTTTTTCATGAGGGGCACAGCCCAAGACAGTGGCCCAAATAAGCTTTCTTGCCCCTCATTTGCCTAAAGTCAGGGTGGCCTGGACACCCTTCCTGTGAACCAGGAGTGATTAAATAGGCCTGCCATTAATACTGCTCCACTTCTCCACTTTGAGGCCTTCTTACTGTGGGGTTTAGTTTCTTCTTTTTTTAAAAAAAAATGAAATTTAATTGGAAAGTTAAAAAAAAATTGTATTGCAGAATATTAAATTTCTTATGCAAAAGCCTTTATCTTGTTTGTGAGGGAAACCTTGATGCCTTGCCAATCTGGTTATATGGAGACACTGAAAATTTTCTGTTACATACTACATGGATGAATGGCTACAGCACATCGTTTTTTCAAACTGAAAGGCAGATAACAGCAAGTAAGATAACAAATAAAAGCCAATTTTATTAAAAAATAAAGTTGTAAAATGTCTCAAATATTGGAAATTAAATTCTTTTTTTTTTCTTTTTTTTGGTTGTTCAAAAGCTCATGCTATATCATCTTTCATACATTTGACTCATTTGGGTTATGAACTCCCATTTTTACCCCAATACAAATCGCAGAATCACATCAGTTACACACTCACGTTTTTACATAATGGCATATTAGTGATTGTTGTATTCTGCTACCTTTCCTATCCCCTACTATCCCCCTCCCCTCCCCAACCATCTACCCTCTATACCTCATCTGCTATTGTTCAATTCTCTCCCTTGTTTCCCCCCCTTTCCCCTCACAACCTCTTATATGGAATTTTGTGTAACATTAAGTGTCTCCTACCATTTCCATATGCTTTCCATTCTCTCTCCCTTTCTCTCCCCCCACTCATCTCCATTTAGTGTTAATATTTTCCTCATGCTCTTCTTCCCTGTTCTGTTCTTATTTGCTCTCTTTATATCAAAGAAAACATTTGGCATTTGTTTTTTAAGGATTGGCTAGCTTTGCTTAGCATTATATGTTCTAATGCCATCCATTTCCCTTCAAATTCAATGATTTTTGTCATTTTTTAACGCTGCATAATACTCCATTGTGTATAGATGCCCCTTTTTTATCCATTCGCCTATTGAAGGTCATCTAGTTTGGTTCCACAGTTTAGCTATTATGAATTGTGCCGCTATGATCAGTGATGTGGCAGTATCCCTATAGTGCGCTCTTTTAAGATCCTCAGGGAATAGTCCGAGAAGTGAGATAGCTGGGTCAAATGGTGGATCCTTTCCCTGCTTTCCCAGGTATCTCCATACTGGTTTCCAAATTGGCCTCAACATTTTCCAGTCCCACCAGCAGTGTACAAGTGTACCCTTTTCCCCACATCCTCGCCAACACTTATTGTTGTTTGATTTCATAATGGCTGCCAATCTTACTGGAGTGAGATGGTATCTTAGGGTGGTTTTGACTTGAATTTCCCTAACTGCTAGAGATGGTGGGCATTTTTTCATGTTCTTGTTGATGGATTGTATGTCCTCCTCTGTGAAGTTTCTGTTCAGGTCCTTGGCCCATTTGTGGATTGGTTTATTTGTTATCTTATTGTTTAATTTTTGAGTTCTTTGTATATTCTAGATATTAGGGCTCTATCTGAAGTGTGAGGGGTAAAAATTTGTTCCCAAGATGTAGGCTCTCTATTTACCTCTCTTATTGTTTCTCTTGTTTCGAAAAAAACTTTTTAGTTTAAGTAAGTCCCATTTGTTGATTCTTGTTATTAACTCTTGTGCTATGGCTGTCCTATTAAGGAATTTGGAGCCCAACCCCACAGTATGTACATCGTAGCCAAATTTTTCTTCTATTAGATGCAGTGTCTCTGATTTTATATCTTGCTCCTTGATCCATTTAGAGTTAACTTTTGTGCATGGCGAGAGAAAGGGATTCATTTTCATTTTGTTGCATATGGATTTCCAATTTTCCCTGGACCACTTGTTGAAGATGCTATCCTTCCTCCATTGCATGCTTTTAGGCCCTTTTTCAAATATAAGAAAGTTGTACTTTTGTGGATTGGTTTCTGTGTCCTCTATTCTGTACCATTGGTCCAGCTGACTTTTGTGATACCAGTACCACGCTGTTTTTGTTACTATTGCTTTGTAGTACAGTTTGAACTCTGTTATCGCTATACATCCTGATTCACACTTCCTGCTTAGAATTGCTATTGCTATTCTGTGTCTATTGTTTTTCCATATGAAATTCATGATTGCTTTATATATTTCTACAAGAAATGCCATTGGGATTTTGATTGGCATTGCATTAAACCTGTAGAGAACTTTGGGTAATATCGCAATTTTGATCATGTTAGTTCTGCCTATACATGAACAGGGTACATTTTTCCATCTTCTAACATCTTCTTCTATCTCTTTCTTTAGAGTTATGTAACTTTCATTGTATAAATCTTTCACCTCTTTTTTTAGGTTGATTCCCAAGTATCTTATTTTCTATGAGGATATTGTGAATGGAGTGGTTTTCCTCATTTCAATTTCAGAAGTTTTGTTGCTGATATACAGGAATGCCTTTGATTTTTTCTTGTTGATTTTATATACTGGCACTTTGCTGAATTCATTTATTAACTCTAGCAGTTTCTTTGCATACCCTTTAGGGTTTGTTAAATATATTATCATGTCATCCTCAAATAGCGAATATTTAAGTTCTTCTTTTTCTATTTTTATGCCTTTAATTTCTTTTGTCTGTCTAATTGCTCTGGCTAGTATTTCAAGAACTAAACTGAATAGAAGTGGTGATAGAGGGCATCTCTGTCTTGTTCCAGATTTTAGAGGGAATGCCTTCAGTTTTTCTCCATTTAGGATGATGCTAGCCTGAGGTTTAGCATATATAGCTTTTACCATGTTGAGGTAAGTTCTTGTTATCCCTAATTTTTATAGTGTTTTGAACATAAAGGAATGCTGTACTTTGTCAAACGCTTTATCTACATCTATCGAGATGATCATATGGTTTTTGTCTTTAAGTCTATTGATGTGGTGGATTACATTTATTGATTTCCATAAATTGATCCAGGCTTGCATCCCAGGGATGAATCCTACTTGATCATGAAGCACAATTATTTTGATATGCTTTTGTATTCAATTCACCATGATTTTATTGAGAATTTTTGCATCCAAGTTTATTAGAGGTATTGGTCTGTAGTTTTCTTTCTTTGAAGTGTCTTTGTCTTGTTTTTGAATCAGGGTGATGTTGGCCTCATAGAATGAATTTGGAGGAACTCCTTCTTTTTCTATTTTTTGAAATTGCTTGAAAAGTATTGGTATTAATTCTTCTTTGAGGGTTTTGTAGAACTCCACTGTATACCTATCCGGTCCAGGGCTCTTTTTGGTTGGTTGTCTTTTGATGGTTTCTTATTTTTCTTCCTTTGTTATTGGTCTATTTAAATTGTGGGTGTCTTCCTGACTCAATCTGGGCAGATCATATGACTTAAGAAATTTATCGATATCTTCTTTATCTTCTATTTTATTGGAATATAGGGTTTCAAAATACTTTCTAATTATCTTCTGTGTTTCTGTAGTGTGTGTTGTGATATTTCCATCTTTATTCCATATGTTAGTAATTTGAGTTCTCTCTCTTCTTCTCTTCGTTAGCATGGCTAAGGGCCTGTCGAACATATTTATTTTTTCAAAGAACCAACTCTTATTTATTTCAATTTTTACAATGTAGATTTTTTGTTTCAATTTCATTGATTTCTCCTCTAATTTCAATTATTTCTTGTCTTCTACTACATTTGATGTTGTTTTGCTCTTCCTTTTCTAGGTTTTTGAGGTGTAGTGTGAGTTCATTAATTTGTTGTTGTTTTTTTCTTTTTTTGAGGAAAGAATTACAAGAAATGAATTTCCCTCTTAAAACGGCTTTCATTGTGTCCCATACAAACCGGTATGTTGTGTCTCTATTGTCATTTGTCTCTAAGAATTTTTTTATCTCCTCCTTTATGTCTTCTGTAACCCACTGATCTTTCAGTAACATATTGTGCATTTTCCATGTGATGTAGAATTTTTCCTTCCTTTTTTTTTCATTGATTTAAAGTTTCAATCCATTATGATCAGATATGGTGCATGGTATTATCTCCATACCTTTATATTTACTAAGAGTTTCCCTATTGCATAATATATGGTCTATATTGGAGTAGGATCAATGTGCTGCTGAGAAGAACGTGTATCCACTTGATGATGGTTGATATATTTTATATATGTTGGTTAAGTCTAGGTTATTGATAGTGCTATTGAGTTCTATAGTATCTTTATTCAGCTTTTGTCTGGAGGAAGGCAAGAGACTTCATCCACTATGACTGCCCTTTTTGCCATTTTAGTTTTGGATGCACACATGGGATCTTTCTTTAGATCCATCAGGTGCTGAGAATCTAAGCCACAGGCTCACACAGGGCCAAGATGCAGATTCAGAAACATCCCTTTCCAAAGCAATTAAGCAAAGAGCCACAGGTGATGCCCATTTATTTCCATTTGAAAACTGTTTTCTTCAGTCTTCACAAAGGGGTTGCCGGAGGCAAAGACCTTCCTGACATTCAGGGCAACAGACAGGGAAGCAAAAGGCCCAAAGCAGGGTTTCTCCACTGAGACTTTCTTGGTCACACTGATATCTGAGTTTTCTGAGATACTCGCCATTCCCTTCAGCTATCCAGTACATTGCCATGTCACAGTGCTTGGGGTGGTACATATCTTGGACACAAAACCATGAGCGTATTCTAGAGAGTGGCCAGAATTCAGGAAGAAAACAGGAACTTAGGAAGATGGCGAGTGTTGCCCATTTATAAGGCAAGCTGCAGTTCATTCATAAATTGCACAGGATGAATGCTGGGAAGCTTTCTAGTAGACTGGACAAATCCCTTGATGCATTTTCTTTTCTAATGTCTACAACCACGGACACAATGGGATATATAGACACAGAAACACTCGCCTTGTCAAATGACTTACTAGAAACAGTCCACTCCAAAACTAACAAACCACCTTTCCTACCTATTCTGAGAACAGGAGACAAAACAACAAACCCACAACCACACCCACAAAGGCACCTCCTTCCCCCAGTAGGTCTCTGACTATCCAGAGTGTCCTCTGACTGGTGGGCCATGATATATTCCCCCATATTTTTGGTGTCCTGTCTCTGATCTGGTCTCTGTGGCCAACTCTGTGATGCTGTCAGAAGCCAGCGATGAGCCACTACCTGCTTTCTCAGGAAAGGCCCCTCTTCAGATCTTCCTGGCATTTGGCCAACCTCACATCAGTATGTACCAAGAAAGACTGACTCTGTCCTTGGTAAATCCAAACAAGTTTGACCACTCGGACTTGCACTGGGACTGGCTTTGGGTGCCTGGCTTCCTGGATCCCATGTTCAGAGAGTTTCATCACCAAGGAAGTAAGTTGAGTTCATTTCCTTCAGGAACTGAATGAGGTCACTACCCTGGCAACCACATTTTCCTAACAGTTCCTTCCGAGGGTCCCATCAGATGGAGGCTGCACCTACTTGCTCTGACATTTTCACAAGTTAGAATGGTATATCAACCATAGGCACCCGGGATCAACTCTCCACACAGGCCTGGTTTGGTCCATCTTCACTACATTAAGAAAAGAGAGGCTGATTCAGACACATCCTTTCATCATGACCAGGATGTTTTCCATGTAAGATGACTTTTGCTCTCTCAGGTCCCTCATAGTTGCCTACATCTTCTCCAGGGATTATTTCTGCATGGACTTTTGATGTTGTCAGCTGGTGGAAGATCCCCTACCTTCCTGTATTGTAAGACCAACTCTGTTCCTGCTCTTCTGTAAATGAGATTGAGGGAACAGTGTATGGTTAGGGTTAATAGCATGTTCAATTTGGGTTAGGAATAATTATGCTGGATGAATAATGGTATTGGGAACCTGTGATATTTATAAGAATATAGACATGAAATATATGTATGAGAACAGAGATCTAGGAAAGATTTGAAGCCCAGATAGGAATTGAAACCACGATTGGTATACTTAGCTTGAATTATGTTCTGCACCGAGGTCTCAGATAAATTGATATACAATGGCATAGGACCGTGTACCTCGGATGTTTGAATGTAGAAGAGAACATGCAGTCAAAAAGGGATAGTCTGTAGGATTAGGAAGATAGTCAGTAGGTTTAGGAAGAATAGTGAGTATAGGAGTTGGACCAAAAGTTCTTTAGCAATAGGGTTTCAGATAGAGAGTGAATGTAAATGTCAGCACATTTGAAGTTACAGTCACAATGATGAACTGGGGACAATATGTAGAAAAGCAGATATCAATAGGGACATTAAGAAATCAGGCATAGTATAAAGTGAGTGATAGGATTAGATATTTTCAAAAGGCTTGAGGTTGAATATATAATCTTAGGAAAAAAACAAATATGTAGTAACAAAGAGGATTGACATTTGAGAGCATTACTCAACCTGGACAGATGTTTTTAATAATCCATGCTCACTTTCCATTTAGGCTTTGGTACAATCATAAGTGTGACCTTTGCATTTTGTGTCCAGAATACTACTGTGATAAATGTATATGTAGATCAGGTGACATGAGTCTTCCTTCCAGCATTATGGGGAGCAATATCCTGAAAACTTATAAATTAGTACTGGGGATACGAAAAGGTGTACCCTGTGTTGATGATTATTCAGATGATGCATGAATAGACCATATTGTGAATAAAGTATATAACTGGTTCCAACTTTAAATAATGGATTGAATTTGCATCTGAAAAAAATATATGAAATCTTATATTGATATACATAAATTCATTCCAACCTGTTATATATCTAATGGTAATATTAGGGTTACAGTTTATCATGAAGAGTGAGTTTTGCTTGAACAATGATAATGGAATCGAAAATAATGTGTTTAGAATGAAGTCAAGTGAAAAGACCAGTAGAGAAATATGGAGGAATACATGTGTTCTGAAATAGTAAGTAATTGAAAGTGAACCAAATGCCTATAAATTTGTGAAGTTGTGAATGAAAAAAATATATCCTATGTTGTACATAAACTGAAGAAATTTTAATGTACCAGTGTTTAATAAAAATGAACTTCAAAATACACATCATGTCCCATAGAAATCTATTTGCATTGATGATAAACTGGGTCAGTTACAGTAGAAATATTAGGATTTGTAAGCACCATTCACTGAACTTAGTTTTCAGTAGTAGGAAACCAATATGTATTTCAGGTGGTTGAGTATTTCTTAGAATAATCTTGTGTAAAGTTGATTATACACCCAAATACATGAATACGAATGAATTTAGGGAGTGTATAATAAGATACATATATTTCATATTTTGGAAATTCTGGAGAATATATATATATATATATATATATATATATATATATATATATATATATACACACAAATACACACACAAACACACACACACAAATTAATATGTAGAAATATATATGCCAATTGAAATTCATCATAAAATATAATTCATCCACATATCCAAAAATATTCATTTTACTTAACATGGATTTATGTATAATGTTTTTTACTAGGAAGCTCACCCATAGGTTGAATTTTCAGTTCAATCAGTATTTAGGGGGAGTCATCTCTTTTCACAATTTTTATATTCCAATGTCAGTGAGCTCACAAGAATGTACGTGGGATACCAGGTAGGATAGTATATGTGCATAAAAAATACATGTGCTGAATAGGATACAGAGAAAGGGAGACAGGAATTTACATATGTGATAACTTTAAAAACTCATGAAGAAATATTATAATAAAAAGTTGACTAGATTTAAAACACATACTCTTGATAAAGCAGAAGGCAAATACAAGTATACACCATGCTTCCTATGAAAGGACTGTATTTCTATTCAGTTAGGTTTCTTTTTCTCCATCATATTAGGATTAGTAGTCAGATTCTAGTAGGGTATGGGTTGGTGTCAGGGATTCAGTATTTCAAATGGAAAATAGAAAAATTAATCTAATGTGTATGCAAACATGTACTACAGGAACAACTTCCCACTCTCTTCCAGAACAATGGCTTGACATAACCATCACTCCAAGTAAGACACAATTAGAGGAGAGGAGTTAGAAAATCTGTGAATACATATGAGAAATGTAAAATGCTCAGAAGTTCACAACACTGGAAGTAGAAGAACAGTTTCCAAAAGTAAGGGAGAGGGTAAACACTTCACAAACATGGAGCTCTGCTGGCCTAAAGACTTCTTGAGAAACTTCCTCTGTGGTTGGGCACATGAAATATTTGTAATTGTCAGGAAATTTAGTTTCGTTTGTAGTGACACCATGAAATCTGGGTCTGCATCTATGTGACCTGGAGGACATGGTTCCTTATTTTCTAATGAAAATGAGGCAGCAGTTCTGAATTCTCTCTTTGTAGGTAAACTGTGGCCACTGGGAGCTAAGTGTCTTCCCGTGTGGTCTGTGAAGCCATTTGGTCATGCTCCAATTTTCAGGGTGTTTCTTACTCCTGAACTGGGAGTTTCGTATTAGATTCATGAAATACAAGGAGTTCAACTGGGACACAATGATAGAGGGAGTTCTGTCACGTGTGGTTTGTCATGGTCGACAAGAGAATGTACGAACCAGGCTTTAATCCCACATAGCTTTCCCACTTGACTATAGCAACCTGATTCTGAACATTGCCCTGAAACCTCTCCATATAAAAAGATGCCTTTACATATAAGGGTCGGCTGCCTGCACCATGTCAGTCACAAGTCTTTTGGAAGCCAATGGAAGATCCAGGTGATCCTACCAAAAATATTTATTTACACACCTACAGTCCACTGCTCGATGCCCACTACTCAGCAGGCTCCAACTTACTGGCATCTCTGTTCTACAACATTTTCACGAAACCCAGTCAATCAAGACACAGTTTGGAACCATCATGATCAGCAACAGGACATTCAAAGTTTATCCAGTGCCACCTGGTCATGGAAATTTCAAAAATTTCATGGTATTTATCTAGCCATTTTTCAAGGATGAAGTTGGAGGCACTGTGGGTTTCAATTAATTCAGGAACCATTAAATGGTGAGGAAGCTCATTTCAATGAAAGCTCTGGAGATCACTCACGGGGAAGGCTTCCCAAAGAGTGGCCAAAAGGTCACATGAATCCAGGCCCATTGAGGTATACAAAGTGAGATCCATGTGTGTTTGTATTCTCAACTAAGGGTCCCAAGTCTTTAAGAATTAAATCATGTGATATCCTGGCTCAGAATCCCCGAGCACTGTGGAAAGCCATCCTGGGCCTAGATCTCAGATTACAAGGGTGATTCTCATGCGTGACCTCCTAAAATCCCAACACTATTTTTTGCAATACTTCTCTGAGGTCAGTTCCAGAACTCAGTCTCTAAGGGTAATCACACCAGAGTTCAAGCTCCGGTGGACACAGTCATCTCTTCCAACTACCACACAATTGACCACAATTAAAACCAAAACACTCCCATATGGACCTCATCTCCTTCCATATAGACACTCATCATAACCTCTGGCTGGAGGTTTCCATGAGGGGCGCAGACCAAGACAGTATCCACAATAATCTACCTTGCCCCTCATTTGCCTAAAGTCAGGGTGGCCTGGACACGCTTCCTGTTAACCAGGAGTGATCAAATAGGCCTGGTGTTAATACTGTTCTGCTTGTCCAATTTGAGGCCTACTGACTGTCAGATATTGATTCTTTATGTGAATTGGAGTCATGAGAAAACCCAAGCACCTATGGGCTAGCCTCTGCAGGTTTTGAAGAACTCGTTTGACCCAAAGGATTCCTATTCTCACTTAATGGAGGTCAGGAACCTTACAGAGGAAGGCGAGAGACTTCATGCCAATGACTGCTCTTTTGGCCATTTTGGTTTTGAATGCACGCATGGGAAATTTCTTTAGATCCCTCAGGTGCTGAGAATCTAAGCCACTGCCTCATACAGAGCCAAGGGGCTGATTCAGACACATCCCTTTTCAAAGCAGTTAAGGAAAGAGCCACATGTATGCCCAATAATTTCCATTTGAAAACTGTTTTCTTCAGGCTTCATAAAAGGGTGGCCTGAGTCAAAGACCTTCCTGAAATTCAGGAAAACAGAACAATAGGTAAGCAAATGGTCCAAAGCAGGGTTGCTCCACTGAGAATTTCCTGGTCACACTGATACTTGAGTTTTCTGAGATGCTTGCCATTTCTTTCAGCTATCCAGTACATGGCCAGTCACAGAGCTTGAAGGTGGTACATATCGTGAACAAAAAACCATGGTCCTATTCTGTAGAGTGGCCAGAATTCAGAAAGAAAACAGGAACTTTGGAATATAGCAGGTATTGCGCATCAATAGGGCAAGCTACAGTCCATTCATAAATGGGGCAATTTGAATGCTGAGAAGCTTTCTACTAGACAGGACACATCCATTGATGCATTCTCTTTTCTAATGCATACAACCACGGACACAGTGAAATACTGAGACATAGAAACACTCGCCATGTCGAAAGACTTACTAGAAACACTAAACTTCAATCCAAACAAACCGACTTTAATACCTATTCTAGGAAAATGAGACAAAACCACAAACCCACACAACACCCAGAAAGGCACCTCCTTCCCCCAAGTACGTCTGTGACTATCCAGAGTGTCCTCTGACTTGTGGGCCAAAATATGTTCCCCCAAATTGGCCTGTCCTGTCTCAGATCTGGTCTCCTTGGCCAACTCTGTGAAGTTCTCAGTAGCCAGCGGTGAGCCACTACCTGCTTTCTCAGGAAAAGCCCCGCTTCAGAGATTTCCTCTCATTTGGCCTTCCTCACATCTGTAGGTACCAACAAAGACTGACTCTGTCCTTGCTGCATCCAAACAAGTGAGACCACTGGGACTGGGACAGGGACTGGCTCTGGGTGCCTGGCTTCCTGGATCCCAAATTCAGAGAGTTCCATCACCAAGGAAGTTAAGTGAGGTCCCTTCCTTCAGAAATTGAATGAGGTCACTGTCTTGGCAACCACTTTGTCCTAACTGTTGCTTTCAAGGGTCCCATGATACGGAGGCTGCCCCTACTTTCTGTGACACTTTCACAAGTTAGAATGGTATATCAACAATAGGCACCCAGGAATAGATCTCCACACAGGCCTAGTTTGGTCCAACTTCTCTACGTTAAGAAGAGAAGCTGATTCATACACAACCTTTTATCCTGACCAAGTTGTTTGCCATGGAAGATGACTTTTGGTCTCTCAGGTCCTTCATAGATGCCTACCTCTTCTCCAGGGATCATTTCTGCATGTACCTTTGAGGTTCTCAGGAGGTGGAAGATTCCCTACATTTCAGTATTGTAAGATCAACTCTTTCCATGCTCTTCTGTAAAGTTAGATTGAGGGAACAGTGTATGGTTATGGTTAATAACATGTTCGGTTTGGGTTAGAAATCATTCTGCTGGATGAATAATGGTATTGGGAACTTGCTATGTGTATAAGAATATATAGGTGAAATATATGTATGAAAACAGAAATCTAAGTATGATTTGAAGTCCAGAAGGGCATTGGGCTCTTGATTTTGATATGCAGCTTTGAATTACGTTCTGCAGAGGTGTCTCAATTAAATCGATATACAATGCCATAGGACCTTGTACCTTGGATGAATTAATGTAGAAGGAACATCTAGTCAAAAAGGGATAGTCCGTAGTGAAAGGTTAATAAAATAGGTACTTGTCACTTCCTGTTTTTCTGTATGCTTAACAAAACACTGTTGAAATCTTGAGAAATGTTTGCTAATCTTGTTTCCAGAATGTTCTGTTCCCAACTGCCAAACTGCAGAATGTACTCCCTCACTCAGTGTCATGCAAACCGCCCACATGCCCTCACCCATTAGTAAACTTCCCTCTCTTCCCTCTCCAAGGAAAGTATATAAGCTGTGCTTAAGGTGTTCTCAGGGCTCTCTGCTCTATTTAAGTGAGTTCTGAGCCACAGCATGCTGAACCCCAAATAAACCCATTGCTGTTGCATGAGACAGACTCTTGGTGGTCTCTTCCTTCGACACTCGCCCGACCTTTACATATTGAGGTTCCACCGAGTTCTGGCAGTGGCAGATGAGAGACCCCAATGGGCTCCTCTCGGAGCAAGTAAGGCGCCTCTTTCTGGTTTCAGGTTTCATGTTAGGGCTTGGCAAAATCTCTGGCGATGAAGAGCCTGAGCTCCCTCCGAAGGTGGCTGAGAGACGTGTCATGGAGACACAGGGCACCTCCCTGGGGGACGCCGCAGAAAACTCGGGAAATTAAGGAACAATAGTCTCCTCAACTCAGTGATATTTTGTTTTAGATTCGGTATTGTCATCCCATCGGGTTTTGCCGGCTATTCATTCCTGGTTTCAGTGTTTGACGTCCATTGCCTGTGTTTATGGTCTTGTCTTATCTGTGTCATGTGTCCTTGCTTTTGCTGTTTGTGTACCTTTCATTATGGGACAGAGCAGTTCAATGCCTCTGTCCCTGACCCTTGATCACTGGAACAAAGTCCGCTTAAGAGCTCAGAATCTTTCTTGTTTTAGTAAAATGCTGGACCTGGCAGAATCTCTGTGCCTCAGAATGGCCCACCTTTGAATTCGGATGGCCCCTAGAAGGATCTTTCTACTTCGCACTAATTTAAAAATTCAGAGATATTATCTCAGCCGGGGACACATAGCCATCTGGATCAACAGCCATATATCTTAACTTGGCAGAACATCTGCAAATCTCCTCCTCCATTGGTGAAGCCTTTCCTTGCCCCTGCCTCTGCTCCTACTCCTTCCCCCATGATCTCTCAAACCCTCTCAACCTCCTCCTCCTCCACCCCCTGTTCTCCCCGAGTCACAGATTTGACTCTACTGGACTCTTCTTCCCTTACTAATCCCCTGCCCTTGTCCCCTAACCCACAACACCCTCAAATGGATTTCCCTGCTGCTGACTCAGCCTCTTTACCATTGGAGGAAGCTAAGCCGGTAATAGGGTCTGATAATGGACCGGTGTTCATGGCCCAGGTAAGTCAGGGGTTAGCCAGGAACCAGGGAATTAATTGGAAGTTATATTGTGCTTATAGATACCCGAGTTCAGGACAGGCAGATAGAATAAATTGAACCATTAAAGAGACCTTAAGAAAATTAAACTTAGAGAACAGCATAAAAGATTGGACTATGCTCCTGCCTTACACAATGTTTCATGCAAGAAATACTCCCTCTGTTTCTTTGAGTAACCTTAGCCCCTGTGAAATTATCTATTGTTGCCCTCCTGCAGTAAGGGACCTAAGCCCGACTCAAAGACCTAACCATTCCATCCACACCCCCTTGCTTTACAGACTTAAAGCTCTAAAAAGAACTCAGTGATACCTGTGTAAACAGCTGGCCACTGCCTACCAAACTGGGGACAAAGGGACTCCACATCGATATCAAGTAAGAGACTTCATCTACGTAAGACGACATCAGGTATCATGCTTGAAACCCCGCTGTAAAGGACCATAGCCGGTGCTACTTATAACATCTCAAGCCTGCGCCCTGTCCAGACTCTGGCTGGAAACTGGAAAAGACTGGTAAAACCTTCAAATTGCGTATTCGCCATGTGGATAAGTCTGTGGACTCTCTCCTTGGCCACAAGTAGTCCTAAGCCACATCAGCCCATTCAGCAGTGATGGCTGATCACAAATCCTACTGGAAAAGAAGTATAATCTATCTCGCATACAGCCCCCTGAGGAACCTGGTGGCCATCATTCCTCCCAGACATTTGTCAGCTGGCTATAGGTCTTACCTATTGGGATATCCCTGATGAAGAGGATACCACTAAAATTCCATTAAATTACTTCTGTAGCATAGATAATGGAAACAAACATTATGGATGAAGGGACATGCAAGCAAGATGCAGGTTGGCTAGCCTAGATTACTATGTTTGCCGCGCAGACTCTCAAAGCCACAGTCACGGCTGTGTGGGGGGAAAGCTGACTTCTTCTGTAAGTCATGGGGATGTGAGCAAACAGGGGCTGCCTGATGGAACCCAAACTCCTCATCAAATTCAGTACACATCATTGGCCATATTACCAATTAGATAAGAAGAACCGATGGCCCCCAGAGGGGTCTCTAGATCCTCAAATTCTGTGTGACCTTTTCCCTCCTTCACTCACATCCTGAACTATGCTTCTCCAATAGATCCTCACCCTCAGTTTTCTGCTCCAGACACTCTGCTGTCACTCCCACCTCAGCAACCTGATTTCTCCCCTCCAATTACTAGATCAAAAACCCAAACCTCTGCCGGTTCTCAGACCATTGCCTCCTTGCTGAGGCAGCAGTTACTGAAGTACCCCTCCACCCACTCACTACTCTCTTGTCCTGTCAGTGCCCGCACCGGGTCCCGCCAGGTCTTCTTACCAGCTAAACCAAAGCTCAAACCAGCTGAGGAGAGCCCTCAGTCCCCTATCTAAGATGTAATAAAAATGGCCTTTAAAGTTGGTTTGTCATCACTGAAAACAGTTTACTAATAATTAAACGTCCCTCATATGCGTTTTGAGATACTCACTCCCATCATCCTCTCTGCTCTACCTGTTCTACTGCTCAAGTTTTTGTTGCTAGGAAAATCTCAAACCCGTTTCCCATTATTCTTTTACATCTCTCCTTCCTCATTCTCAGATCCACGGAGCTGATCACAGCCCACCTTCCCCGTCTTCCCCCTCTGCACTAGGCCCACAGAAAAGTCTTAACTGACCTTCTCCAGAAGTCTTCACCATGGCTGACTTTAGGACTTTCAGCAAAAGAGTCCCTATAAAAGAGTTCAATGTAGATAAACTTCCTCGTTTCGTGTTCCCTGTTCTACTTGGCCAGTGGCTAAAAAAATCAGCACTTCTCAGGTAGACACCCTTTTACTAGTTTTTCACAAAATATGTGAAAAAGGCCTCTGTCCTTGAGCTGGGGATTCACAGAGATGGCTACATTTCTAAGATAAAGAAGTTACCAACTGGTCTCCATGGTAACAGCTGGCAGGGGTAAAATAAGAAAGGGAAGAAAAACCTCTCCCCCTCCCAGGTGTCCTTTAAAAGTTAACTTGCCCAGAACAGGGGAAAAACAGGAACAAATACTGCGTTTTTGAACTTCTGCAGACTGTGAGCTTCTGAGCACCTTCCCTTACATGTTGGGTACAAAATTCTGAAACTACCTAAACTTGAGTTTCAGGGGATTAATTGATTACAACAGAAGCAATGCCCTCTGAATCCGGTTGCAACCAAATAGGACTGTTTCCCTGTCTTTAGTGCTATCTTAGGTGCCTTGCCTTGTCCGTCCTTACAACAGAATAATTCTATATACTTAAACCTTGTTTATGTTTTCATGAAATGGTCAACAGATGTGATTAATCGTGTAATGGTTCAGATGTTTCCCAGAGTGCTCTATTATGAAGCAGGTTCATTTGAAGATCAAATAGGGGGACATACAACCAGGTTCCACTGGGAGCATATATCCCTCACTTTAGCCATCATATTAGGAATAGGATTTGCTGCACGGGTGGGCCCAGGAACCACTGCCCTTGTCCATGTGACACAATAAATGACCCAATTAGAAGCAGCAATAGACCAAAACTAAGATATTAGAAACCACCATCAGAGCTTTGCATGAAACTTTAACCTCTCTCTCTGAAGTTGTTTTACAGAACAGTTGAGGTTTGGACCTCCTCTTCATTAAAGAAGGGGGCCTTTGTGCTGCATTGAGGGAAGAATGTTGTTTTTATGCCGAACATACTGGAGTTGTAATAAAATCTATGAGTAAATTAAAAAGACACATTAAAGAGCATCAACAAGAGAGAGAGAGACCCAAAAAGGGTTGTTTGAGTCTTGGTTCACACAGTGCCCCTGGTTAACTACGTTTTTATCAACCCTGGCCGGTCCAATAATAATCCTCATATTATTGCTAACTATAAAACCCTGTTTTCTCAACCATGTAATTTCTTTTCTCCAGGCTCAAATTGGACGAGTTAAACTTATGGTAATACCCCACTAGGAGACATAGAATGTGAAACCCCCCAATGATAATTTTTATGATTAAAAGTAGCCAGAAAAAGAAGTGAGGAATGAAAGGTTAATAAAATAAGTACTTGTCACTTCCTGTATTTCCCTATGCTTAACAAAAAACTGTTGAAATCTTGAGAAATGCTTGCAAAACTTGTTCCCAAAATGTGCTGTCCCCAACTGCCAAACTACAGAATGTACTCCCTCACCCAGTTGCATGCAAACTGCCCACTCGTCGTGACCCATCAATAAACTTCCCTCCCTGCCTTCTCCAGGGAAAGTATACAAACTCTACTTAAGCTATTCTCAGGGCTATCTGCTCTATTAAAGTGAGCTCTGAGCCCCAGCATGCTGGAAACCCAATAAACCTTTTGCTGTATCATGAGTACTCTGTTGGTCGTCTCCTTCTCCGAAGCTTGCCCGACATTTACTTGGATGATTGAATGTAGAAGAGAACACCCAGTGAAAAAGGTATAGTTGGTAGGATTAGGAAGATAGTCAGTAGGTTTAGGAAGAAGAGTGAGTATAGAATTTAGAACAAAAGTTCTTTAGCAATACGGTTTCAGTTAGAGAGTGAATGTAAATGTGAGCACAGTTGAAGAGTCAGTCACAATGATGAACTGGGGAAAATATGTAGGAAAGCAGATATCAATAGAGACATTATGAAATCAGGGAAATTACAAAGTGAGTGACAGGACTAGATATTTTGAAAAGGATTGAGTTTGAATATATAATCTTAGGAAAAAACAAATATGTAGACACCAATAGGATTGATATTTGAGAGCATTAGGCAAATTTCAGGTGCATGAATATTTCTGAGAATAATCTTGTGAATAGTTGATTATAAATCCAGATACATGAACATGAATGAATTTAGGGAGTGTATATGAGACACATATATTTCATTTTTTGAAATATCTGGAGAGTGTATATATATATATATATATATATATATATATATATATATATATATATACACAAACACAAAACACACACAGACAAAAAAGTAGCAATATATATGTCAATCAAAATTCATCATATAATATATATTATCCACAGATCTAAAAATATTCATTTTACTGAACATGGATTTATGTATAATGTTGTTCAACTAGAAAGCTCACCCATATGTTGAATATTCAGTTTCAATGGGGTTTAGTAGGAGTGATCTTTTCTCTCAATTTGTATCTGCCAAGTCAGCCACCTCACAAGAATGTACGTGTGGTACCAGGTAGCCAACCTGATTCTGAACATTGCCCATAAACCTATCCATATAACAAGATGCCTTTACATATAAGGGTCTGCTTGCTGTACCCTGTCAAGGCATTTGGAAGCCAATGGCAGATCAACATGGCCCCACCACACATGTTTTATCACACACCTTCACACCACTGCTCTAGGCCCACTAATGAGCAGGCTCCAACTTACTGGCATCACTGTTCTACACAATTTTCATGAAACAAAGTCAGTCAAGGCACTGTCTGGTACACTGATGGTCAGCAACAGGATATCCAAAAGTTCTCCAGTGCCACCTGGTCATGGGAATTTCAAAAATTTCATGGTATTTATCAAGCCATTTGTCGAGGATGAAGTTGGAGGCTCTTTGGGTTTCAATTTATTCAGGAACCATTAAATGTTGAGGAAGCTCATTTCAATGAAAGCTCTAGAGAACACTCACAGGCAAGACTTCCCAAAGTGTGGCCAAAAGGTCACATGAAGCCAGGCCCATTGAGGTCTACAATGTGAGGTCCATGTGTGTTTTGACTCTCAACTGTGGCTGCAAAGTCTTTCAGAATAAAATCATGTGATATCCTGGCTGAGATTCCCAGTGCTCTGGGGAAAGCCACCCTGCACCTAGATCTCAGGTTCCAAGGGCGACTCTCATGCATGGCCTAGTAAAAACCAAACACAATTCATGAAAATACTTCTCTGAGGTCAGTTCCAGAATTCATTCTCTAAGAGGAATCACAACAGAGTTCAAGCCCAGGTGGACCCAGTCTTTTCTTCTAAGTGCCACACAAATTACCACAATTCCAAACAAAATGCTCCCACATAACCCTTTTCTTCTTCCATATAGACACTCATCATAACCTCTGGATGGAGGTTTCCATGAGGGGCGCAGGACAGGACAGTGTCCAAAATAACCTCCCTTGCCCCTCATTTGCCTAAAGTCAGTGTGGCCTGGAAATCCTGACTGTGAAACAGGAGTGATCAAATCGGCCTGCCGTTAATACAGCTTGGCTTCTCCAATTTGAGGCCTACTGACTGTATGGTTTAGATTCTTCATGTAAATTGGGGTCATGAGAAAACCCAAGCACCTATGGGATAGCCTCTGCAGGGCTTTGAAGAACTCTTTTGAAACAAAGGATCCCTATTCTCACTTGATGGATGTCAGGAACCTTAGAGAGGAAGGCGAGAGTCTTCATAAACAATGACTGCTCTTTTGGCCATTTTGGTTTTTAATGCACCCATGGGATCTTTCTTTAGATCCATCAGGTGCTGAGAATCTAAGCTACAGCCTAACACAGGGCCAAGAGGCTGATTCAGACACATCCCTTTCCAAAGAAATTAAGCAAAGAGCCACAGGTGTTGCCCATTTATTTCCATTTGAAAACTGTTTTCTTCAGGCTTCACAAAGGGGTGGCCTGAGGCAAAGAACTTCCTGACATTCAGCGCAACAGAACAATAGGTAAGCAAAAGGCCCAAAGCAGGGTTTCTCCACTGAGATTTAATGGTCACACTAATATCTGATTTTTCAGAGATGCTCGCCATTCCTTTGAGCTATCCAGTACATGGTCATGGCACACAGCTTGGAAGTGGTACATACCTTAGACATAAAACCATGAGCCTATTCTGGAGAGGGGCAGAAGTCCAGAAGAAAACTGAAACTTAGGAAGATTGCAGGTGTTACCCATCGAAAAGGCAATCTGAAATCCATTCATTAATTGTACAGGATGAATGCTGGGAAGCATTCTACTAGACAGGACACATCCATTGATGCATTTTCTTTTCTAATATCTGCAACCACGGACACAGTGTGATAGACAGACATAGAAACACTCGCCTTGTCAAATGACTTACTAGAAACAGTTCATTCCACACCAAAAAAAGCGCCTTGCCTACCTATTCTCTGAACATGAGACAAAACCAGAAACCCACCCCCACACCCACAAAGGCACCTCCTTCCCCCAAGAAGTTCAGTGACTATCCGGACTGTCCTCTGACTGGTGAGCCATACTATATTCCCATGGAATGGCCTGATCTGTCTCAGATCTGGTCTCCTTGGCCAACTCTGTGCAGGTGTCAGGACCCAGAGGTGAGCAACTACCTGCTTTCTCAGGAATGACCCCTCTTTAGAGCTTTCCTGGCATTTGGCCATCCTCACATTAGTAGGTACCAAGAAAGACTGACACTGTCCTTGGTAAATCCAAACAAGTGAGACCACTGGGACTGGGACTGGGACTGGCTCTGGGTGCCTGGCTTCATGAATCCCAAGTTCAGAGATTTCCATCACCAAGGAAGTGAGGTGAGGTCACTTTCTTTAGGAACTGAATGAGGTCACTGCCTTGGCAACCACTTTGTCCTACCAGTGGCTTCCAAGTGTCACATGAGAAGGAGGCTGCCCCTACTTCCTGTGACACTTTCACAATTTAGAATGGTATACAACCATAGGCACCCAGAAACAGCTACCCACACAGGCCTGGTTTGGTCCATCTTCTCTAAATTAAGATGTGAGAGGCTGATTCAGACAGAACCCTTCATCCTGAACAGGTTGTTTGCCATTGAACATGACTTTTGTTCTCTCAGGTTCTTCATAGCTGCCTACATCTTCTTCAGTCAACATTTCTGCATGGAACTTTGAGGTTCTCAGCAGGTGGAAGATCTCCTACTTTCCTGTATTGTAAGACCAACTCTGTCCCTCCTCTCTGTAAATTTAGAATGAGGGAACAGTGTATGGTTAGGGTCAATAACATATTTGACTTGTGTTAGGAATCATTCTGCTGGATGAATAATGGTATTGGGAACCTGCAAAATTTATAAGAATATATATTTGAAATATAAGTATGAAAACATAAATCTAGTTACGATTTGAAGCCAGAAAGGGCATTGGGCCCTTCTTTGGGATATTTAGCTTTGAATTACATTCTACATTTTAGTCTCAGATAAATCTATACACAATGGAATAAAACCTTGCACCTCAGATGCCTGAATGTCGAAGAGAACATCCAGTCAAAAATGGATAGTCGGTAGGATTTGGAAGATAGTAGGTTTAGGAAGAAGAGTGAGTCTTCGAGTTGGACCAATAGTTTTTTAGCAATAGGGTTTCGTTTAGAGAGTGAATGTAAATGTCAGCACATGTGAAGAGTCAGTCACAATGATGAACTGGGGAAAATATGTAGGAAAGCAGGTCTCAATAGAGACATTAGGAAATCAGACAAATTATAAAATGCGTGATAGGATTAGACATTTTCAACAGGGTTGAGGTTGAATATATAATCATAGGAAGAAACAAATATATAGTCCCCAACAATATTGACACTTGGGAGAATTAGGCATCCTGGACAAGGATGTTTTTAGTAATATATACTCACTTTCAATTTAGGGTTTGGTACAATCATAAGTGTGACCTTTGCATTTTTGTCCAGAATATTACTGTGATAAAATGTATATGTAGATCAGGTGACATGAGTATTTCTTCCACCATAATGGGAAGCAATATTTTTAAAACCCATAAATTAGTATTGGGTATACAAATAGGTGTACCCTGTGTCAATGAATATAGAGATGATGCATGAATAGATCGTACTGTGAATAAATAATATAACTGGATCCAACTTTAGAAATTGGAATTAGAATAAATTGATATCTGAAAATATATACAGGAAAACTTATATTGATATTGGTATACATACATTCATTACAACCAATTATAAGTCTAATGGTAATATTAGGGTTACGGTTTATCATGAAGAGGGTGTGTGAGTTTTCCTTCAAAAGTGATTATGGAAATCGAAAATAATGTGTTTGTTAAGAAGTCTCATGAAACGACCAGTCAAAAAACCTGGAGGACTACATGTGTTCGGAAGCAGGAAGTGATTGAAAGTGAAACAAATGTCTTTAATTTTGAAATTTTGGGTGAAAAATTTATCCATGGATGTGCATAAACTGAAGAAATAGTACTGTACCAGTTTTAAATAAAAATGAACGTCAAAATACACATCATGTCCCATAGGAATCTACTTGCATTGATGTTAAACTTGGTAAGTTACTGTAGAAATATTAGGATTTGTATGCACCTTTCACTGAAGTTTGTTTTCAGTACTAGGAAACAAATAAGTATTTCAGGTGGATGAATATTTCTGAGAATAATCTTGTGCAAAGTTGATTACAAATCCACATACATGAATATGAATGTATTTAGGGAGTGAATAATAAGACACATATATTTCATATTGTGAAAAATCTGGAGAGTATATATATATATATATATATATATATATATATATATATATATATATACAAAACACACACAGACATTATAAAGTGGCAATATATATGCCAATCGAAATTCATGGTGAAATATATATCATCCATAGATCCCGAAATATTAATTTTAATGAACATGGATTTATGAATAATGTTGTTCAACTAGGAAGGTCACCCATAGGTTGAATTTTAAGATCCAACAGCATTTAGCAGGAGTGATCTCTTCTCATAATTTGTATCTGCCAAGTCAGCCACCTCACAAGAATGTATATGTGATACCAGGTAGGATTCTATATGTGCATATAAAAATACATGTGCTGAATAGGCTACAGAGAAAGGGATACAGGAATTCACATATTCATTAACTTTAAAAACACATGGAGAACTATTTCAATTAAAAATTAACTAGATTTATAACACCTAACCTACATAATGCAAACGGCAAGTCCAACTATACACCATGCCTCTTCTGAACTGCTTGTATTTCTATTCTGTTTGAGGTATTTTTCTCCATCATATTAGGAATAGTAGTCAGAGTCTAGTAGGGTATAGTTTCGTGTCAGGGATTCAGTATTTTGAATGGAAAATTGGAAAATGAATCCAATGTGTATGCAAATATGTGCTACACAAAAATCTTCCCACTTTCATCCACAACAATGCCTTGACATTACCTTTGCCACAAGTAAGACACAATTAGAGGAGAAGAGTTAGAAAATACGTGAATACATATCTGGAATGGAATACGCTCAGGATTTCCCAACCTTGGAGGTGATAGAGCAGTTTCCATAAGTAAGGGACATGGTAAACACTCCACAAACATGGAGCTCTGCTGGCCTAAATACTTCTTGAGAAACTGCCTCTGAGGTTGGGCACTTGAAATATATGTTGTTGTCAGGAGCTTTAGCTTCCTTTATAGTGAGCCCATCAAAGCTGGGTCTGCATCTATGTGACCTGGAGGACATGGTTTCTTATTTTCCAATGAACCTGAGGCAGCAGTGCTGAATTCTCTCTTTGTAGGTAAACTGTGGCCACTGGGGGCTAAGTGTCACCCCGTGTGGACTGTGAAGCCATTTGGTCCTCTTCCACTTTCTGTTGTGGTTCTTCCTGCTACACTGGGACTTTGGTATTTGCTTCATGAAATACAACAATTTCAACTGGGACACAGTGCTGGAGAGAGTTCTGTCACTGTGGTGGGTCACGGTCTGCAGGAGAATGCACCAACCAGGCTTCTTTCCCACATAGCTTGCACCATTGACCATGTCAACCTGATTCTGAAAATTGCCCTGAAACCTCTCCATATATCAAAATGCCTTTACAAATAAGGGTCTGCTGGCTGCACCATGTCCTTCACAAGCCATTTGGTAGCCAATGGCCAAACCACATGGATCTACCACAGATGTTTTATCACACACCTGCACACCTGCCCACCGCTGCTCTAGGCCCACTACTCAGCAGGCTCCAACTTACTGGCATCTTTTTTCTACATTATTTTTATGAAACCCAGTCAATCAAGGCACCCTCTAGTATACTCATGATCAGCAACAGGACACCCAAAGATTCTCCAGTTCCACCTGGTGATGGGATTTTCAAAAATTTCATGGTATTTATCTAGCCATTTTTCAAGGATGAAGTTGGAGGCACTGTGGGTTTCAAGAACCACTAAATGTTGAGGAAGCTCATTTCAATGAAACTCTGGAGAACTCTCATAGGCAAGGCTTCCCAAAGTGTGGCCAAAAGGTCAAATATAGCCAGGCCCATTGAGGTATACGTTGTGAGTTCCATGTGTGTTTTGACTCTCAACTATGGCTACCAAGTCTTTAAGAATAAAATCATGGGATATCTTGGCTGATATTCCCAGTGCTCTGTGGAAAGCCACCCTGGGCCTTGATCTCAGTTTATAAGAGTGACTCTCATGCGTGGCCTCCTAAAATTTCAAAACAATTCATGCAATACTTCTCTGAGGTCAGTTCCAGAACTCAGTCTCTAAGGGGATTCACACCAGACTTCAAGCCCAGGTGGACCCTGTCATCTCTTCCAACCGTCACACAAATGACCACAATTAATACCAAAACAATCCCACATTGCCCTCCTCTTCTTCCATAAAGGCACTCATCATAACATCTGGCTGGAGGTTTCCATGAGGGGCACAGCCCAAGACAGTGTCCAAAATAAGCTCCCTTGGCCCTCATTTGCCTAAAGTCAGGGTGGCTTGGACACCCTTCTTGTGCACCAGGAGTGATCTGTAAGGGTAAAAGAAATTGAAATTAAAGTGTAAAAGTTAAAGTGTAAAAGACCGGGTGTTGTAAAGTTTTTAAGCAGCAAGGCTTGAGTTAAAATGTAAAGGACCAGGTATTGTTAAGTTCCTATGCTACACGCAAAACCTGAAATTCCTGTAGCTTGTAGGACAATTCCCAGACTACCCAGTAAATATTCCCCCTGACCGCCTGGTTTTTTAATAACCTAGGACCCTGTGAGGCCTGGCACATAGGCATTGCAGGGCCTAAACCAATCATTTTGAATGTGTACCCCGCTTTAGAACTGACCTATCACTCCCGCCTTACATGTTCCCACCAATAAATGAACTAATCATGTTTAGGAATTGTTGTTTGATTTTCCCGTGGTGTATGATGATTTCTTAAAGGAGACTGTAATATATGTAAAGTCCCGCCCTGCCCAAAAAGTGTACTTAAGCACTGCTCAACCCCTGCTCGGGGCTCTGGGATGCTCTCCGATCTTGAGTGAGCACGTAGCCCCAGCATGCTGGATTGGATCCTCAATAAACGCCTTTTACTGTTGCATGAGCCGCAGTTTCTTGATGGTCTCTTCCTCCAACATTCGCCGGAACCTTACATTTGGTGCATTGGCCGGGAATCACGCAGCGCAGGACAAGGAGACCTCAACGAACCTTTCTGGGGGTAAGTAAGGCGCCTCTTTCCTTCAAAAATGATTATGGAAATCGAAAATAATGTGTTTGGAAAGAATCTCATGAAAAGAACAGTCAAGAAACATGGAGGAATACATATGTTCTGAAGCAAGAAGTAATTGAAAGTGAACCAAATGCCTGCAGATTTGTGAACTTGTGGATGAAAAGTTATATCCTATGATATCCATCAACTGAAGAAATAGTAATGTACCACTGTTGAATAAAAATGAACTTCAAAATACGCATCATGTCCCATAGGATTATACTTGCATTAATGTTAAACTGGGTCAGTTACCATGCAAATATTAGGATTTGTAAGCACAATTCACCGAAGTTTGTTTTCAGTACTGGAAAATAAATATGTATTTTATGTGGATGAATTTTTCTGAGAATAATCTTGTGCAAATTTGATTACAAATCCACATACATGAATATGAATGTATTTAGGGAGTGAATAATAAGACACATATATTTAATATTGTGAAAAATCTAGAGAGTATATATATATAAATATATATATATATTTATAAAGATAAAAACACAGACATTAAAATGTAGCAATATATATGCCAATCAAAATTCATCATGAAATATATATCATCCTCATATCCAAAAATATTCTTTTTACTGAGCATGGATTTATGTATAATGTTGTTCATCTAGGAAATTCACCAATTTGTTGAATTTTCAGTTTCATCAGTATTTAGGGGGAGTGACCTCTTTTCACAATTTGTATCATCCAAAAACAGTGAGGTCACAAGAATGTATGTGTAATACCAGGTAGGATTCTAAATATGCATAATAAAATACATGAGATGAATAGGCTACAGAGAAAAGGAGACAGAAATTTACATATGTGTTAACTTTAAAAACTCATGGAGAAGTACTACAATGAAAAGTTGACTAGATTTATAACACATACACTTGATAAAGCAGAAGGCAAGTCCTAGTATACACCATGCCACCTATGAATGGCCTGTATTTCTATTCTGTTAGGTTCCTTTTTCTCCATCATATTAGGATTAGTAGTCAGAGTCTAGTAGGGTATGGGTTAGTGTCAGGGATTCAGTATTTCAAATGGAAAATAGGAAAATGAATCTAATGTGTATGCGAATATTTGTTAGACAAAAATCTTCCTACTGTCATCCAAAAAAATGCCTTGATAGTTCCTTCACCACAAGTAATACACAATTAGTGGAGAAGAGTTTGAAAATCTGTGAATATATATCTGGAAAAGAAAATGCTCAGGAGTTCACAACCTTGGAGGTGGTAGAGGAATTTCCAAAAGTAAGGTAAAGGGTAAACACTTCACAAACATGGAGCTCTGGTGGCCTAATTAATTTCTGAGAAACTGCCTCTGAGTTTGGGCCCTTGAAATGTTTGTTGTTGTCAGGAGCTTTCGCTTCCTTTGTAGTGAGACCATCAAAGCTGCGTCAGCATCTATGTGACCTGGATGACATGGTTCCTTATTTGCAATAGAACATGAGGCAGCAGTTCTGAATTCTCTCTTTGTAGGTAAACTGAGGCCACTGGGGTCTAAGTGTCTAACCATGTGGTCTGTGAAGCCATTTGGTCATACTTCACTTTTCGTGGTGTTTCTTACTGCTGCACTGGGAGTTTGGTATTGGCTTCACAAAATACAAAAAGAAAAACTGGGACACAGTGCTATAGAGAGTACTCTCACGTGTAGTGGGTGAGGGTCTGCAGGAGAATGCACCAACCAGGCTTCTATCCCCAAAAGCTTGCACCCATGTCCATATCAACCTGATTCTGAATATTGCCCTGAAACCTCTCCATATAATAAGGTCCCTTAACTTGTATGGTTCTGCTGGCTGCACCATGTCAGTCACAAGGCATTTGGAAGCCAATGGCAGATCCACATGGCCCCACGACAGATGTTTTATCATACACCTGCCCACCACTGCTCTAGGCCAACTAGTCAGCAGGCCTCAACATTCTGGCATCTCTGTTCTCACCGTTTTCATGAAACCCAGTCAATCAATGCAATGTCTGGTACACTCGTGATCATCAATAGACATCCAAAGGTTCTCCAGTGCCACCTGTTCATAAGAATTTAAAAAATTTCATGGTATTTATCTAGCCAATTTTCAAAGATAAATTTGGAGGCACTGTGGCATTCAATTCATTCGGGAACCATGAAATGGTGAGGAAGCTCATTTCAATTAAAGCTCGGGAGATCTCTCAGAGGCAAGGCTTCCCAAAGAGTGGCCAAAAGGTCACATTAAGCCAGGCCCATTGAGGTCTACAATTGAGGGCCATGTTTGTTTTGACTCTCAACTATGGCTTCCAAGTCTTTCTGAATAAAGTCATGTGATATCCTGGCTGAGATTCCCAGTGCTCTTTGAAAGCTATCCTGGGCCTAGATCTCAGTCTCCAAGGGCAACTCTCATGCGTGGCCTCCTAAAATCCCAACACAATTCATGCCAATACTTCTCTGAGATCTGTTCCAGAACTCAGTCTCTAAGGGGAATCACTCCAGAGTTCAAGCACAGGTGGACCCAGTCATCTCTTCCAACCACCACACAAATGACCGCAATTAAACCAAAACACTCCCACATGGCCCTCATCTTCTTCAATTTAGAGACTAATCATAACCTCTGGCTGGAGGTTTCCATGAAGGGCGCAGCTTAAGACAGTGTCCAATATAAGCTCACATGCCCCTCATTTGCCTAAAGTCAGGGTGGCATGGAAACTCTTCCTGTGAAGCAGGAGTGATCAAATAGGCCTGCCAATAATACTGCTCTACTTCTCCAATTTGAGGCCTATTCTCTGTGGGGTATAGATTCTTTATGTGAATTGGGGTCATGAGAAAACTCAAGCAACTATGGGCTACCCTCTGCAGGGCTTTGAAGAATCCATTTGAGTGAGTCGAGGAGTTGGACCAAATGTTCTTTAGATATAGAGTTTTGATTAGAGAGTGAGTGTAAATGTCAGCATATGTGAACAGTCAGTCACAGTGATAAACTGGGGAAAATGTGTAGGAAAGCAGATATCAATAGAGACATTAGGAAATAAGGCAAAGTACAAAGTGAGTGATAGGATAAGACATTTTTAACAGGGTTCAGTTTCAATATATAATCTTAGGAAGAAACAAATATGTAGTCACCAATAGGAATGGTATTTGAGATCATTAGTTAATCAGGGCATGGATGTTGTTAGTAATACATGCTCACTTTCAATATAGGCTTTGATACAATCATAAGTGTGACCCTTGCATTTTGTTTCAGGAATATTACTGTGATGAAATGTATATGTATATCAGGAGACTACAGTATTTCTTCCACCATTTCTGAAAGCAATATTTTAAAGACTTAAAAATTAGTATTGGGGATACAAATAGGTATACCATCGGTCTACGAATATAGAGATGATGCCTTAATAGACCATACTGTGAATAAATAATATAACTGGTTCAAACGTTAAATAATGGATTGAATTGATATCTGAAAATATATAGGAAATCTTATATTGATATACATACATTCATTCCAACCAGTTATACATCTAATGGTAATATTAGCGTTATGGTTTATCATGAAGAGTGTGTGAGTTTGGCTTCAAAAGTGATTATGGAAATCAATAATACTGTGTTTGGAAAGAATCTCATGAAAAGAACAGTCAAGAAACATGGAGGAATACATGTGTTCTGAAGTAGGAAGTGATTGAAAGTGAACCAAATGCCTATAAATTTGTGAAATTGTGGATGAAAGGATATATCCTATAATGTCCATAAACTGCAGAAATAGTAATGTACCAGTGTCTGAATAAAAATGAACTTCAAAATACACATCATGGTCCCATAGGTGTCTACTTACATTGATGTGAAACTGGTTCAGTCACTGTAGAAATATTACGAATTGTATACACCATTCACTTAATTTACTTTTCAGTACTAGGAAAAAATATGTATTTAAGGTGGATGAATATTTCTAAGAATAATTTTGTGAAAAGTTGATTATAAATCTACATACACACACATGAGTTTACTTAGGGAGTGTATAATAAGACACATATATTTCATATTTTGAAAATCTTAAGAGTAGATATCTATATCTATATAGATAGATAGATAAATAGATAGATACACACACACACAGACATTAAAATGTAGCAATATATATGCCATTCGAAATTCATCATGAAATATATATCATCCACGTATCCAAAAATATTCATTTTACTGAACATTTATTTATACATAATATTGTTCATCTAGGAAATTCACCCATAGGTGGAAATTCCAGTTCCATCTGTATTTAGAGGGAGCGATCTCTTCTCACAATTTGTATCTTCCAAAATAAGCGATCTCACAAGAATGTACATGTGATACCAGGTAGAATTCTAAAAATGCATAAAAAAATACATTTGATGAATAGGCTACAGAGAAAGGGAGACAGAAATTTACATATGTGTTAACTTTAAAAACTCATGGAGAAGTATTACAATGAAAAGTTGACTAGATTTATAACACATACCATTGATAAAGCAGAAGGCAAGTCCAAGTATACACCATGCCTCCTATGAAAGGCCTGTATTTCTATTCTGTTAGGTTTCTTTTTCTCCATCATATTAGGTTTAGTAGTCAGAGTCTAGTAGGGTATGGGTTAGTGTCAAGGATTCAGTATTTCAAATGGAAAATAGGAAAATGAATCTAATATGTATGCAAATATGTGCTACACAAAAATCTTCCCACTCTCAGCCAGAACAATGCTTTGACAATACCTTCGCCCCAAATAAGACACAATTAGTGGAGAAGAGTTAGAAAATCTGTGAATACATATGTGGAAAGGAAAATGCTCAGAACTTCACAAACTTGTAGTAGGTAGAACAGTTTACAAAAAGGGAGAGGGTAAACACTTCACAAATATGGAGCTCTGCTGGCCTAATGACTTTTTGAGAAACTGCCTCTGAGGTTGGGCAGTTGAAATATGTTTTTGTCAGGAGCTTTTGCTTCCTTTGTAGTGAGACCATCAATGCTGGGTCTCCATCTATGTGAACTGGATGACATGGTTCCTTATTTTCTAGTGGACATGAGGCAGCAGTGCTGAATTCTCTATTTGTAGGTAAACTTTGGCCACTGGGGTCTAAGTATCTAACCGTGTTGTCTGTAAAGCCATTTGTTCATGCTCCACTTTCGTGGTGTTTCTTACTGCTGCACTGTGAGTTTTGTATTGGCTTCACGAAATACAAGGAGTTCCACTGGGACACAGTGCTGGAGGATGTACTCTCATATGTGGTGGGTGAGGGTCTGCAGTAAAATGCACCAATGAGGCTTAAATCCCACATAGCTTTTCAACTCGACAATAGCCCCCTTATTCTGATCATTGGCAGGAATCCTCTCCATATAACAAGATGCCTTTACATAGAAGGGTCTGCTGGATGTACCATGTCAGTGACAAGTCATTTCTAAGCCAATGCCAGATCCACGTGGACCCACAACTGATGTTTTTTCACACACCTACACTCCACTGCTTTATGCCCACTAGTCTGCAGGCTCCAACTTACTGGCATCTATGTTCTACAGCATTTTCATGAAACACAGTCAATTAAGGCACTGTCTGGTACAATCATGATTAGCAACAGGACATCCAAATGTTCTCCAGTGCCACCTGGTCATGGTAATTTCAAAAAATTCATGGTATATATCTAGATATTTTTCAATAATGAAGTTGGAGGCACTGTGGGATTCAATTTGTACAGGAACCAATAAATGGTTAGGAATCTCATTTCAATGAAAGCTCTGGTGAACTCTCACAGGCAAGGCTTCCCAAAGAGTGGGCAAAAGGTCTCATGAAGCCAGGCCCATTGAGGTCTACAATGTGAGTTGCATGTGTGTTTTGACTCTCAACTATGGCTGGAATCTTTCAGAATAAAATCTTGTGATATCCTGGCTTAGATTCCCAGTGCTCTGTGTAAAGTCACCCTGGGCCAAGATCTCAGATTCCAATGGTGAATCTCATGTGTGGCCTCCTGAAATCCCAACACAATTCATGGCAATACTTCTCTGAGGTCAGTTACACAACTCAGTCTCTAAGGGGAATCACAACAGAGTTCAAGCCCAGGTGGACCCAGGCATCTCTTCCAATTGCTACACAAATGATGACAATTAAAACCAAAACACTCTCACACGGCCCTCTTCATCTTTTATATAGACACTAATCATAACCTCTAGCTGGAGGTTTCCATGAGGGGCACAGCCCAAGACAGTGTCAAAAATAAACTCCCTTGCCCCTCATTTGCCTAAAGTCAGGGTGGCCTGAACAACGTTAGTGTGAAACAGAAGTGATCAAATAGGCCTGCCGTTAATACTACTCCACTTCTCAAATTTGAGGCATACTGACTGTGGGGTATAGATTTTTAGTGTGAATTGGAGTTATAAGAAAACCCAAGCACCTATTGTCTCCCCTCTGCAGCCCTTTGAAGAACTTATTTGACACAAATGATCCCTATTCTCACTTGATGGAGGTCAGGAATCTTACAGAGGAAGGCGAGAGGCATCATCCACAATCACTGATCTTTTTTCCATTTAGGTTTTGGATGCCCACATGGGATCTTTCTTTAGATTCATCAGGTGCTGAAAATCTAAACCACAGGCTCACACAGGGCCAAGAGGCTGATTCAGACACATCCATTTCCAAAGCTATGAAGCAAAGAGCCACAGGTGATGCCCATTCATTTCCATTTTAAAACTGTTTTCTTCAGGCTTCACAAAGGGGTGGCCTGAGGCAAAGACCTTTCTGACATTCAGATCAACAGAACAATAGGTAATCAAAAGGCCCCAAGCAGGGTTTCTCCACGGAGACTTTCCTGGTTACTCTGATATATGAGCTTTCTGAGATGCTCGCCATTCCCTTCAGCTATCCAGTACATGGCCATGTCACAGAGCTTGGAGGTGGTACATATCTTGTACAAAAATATATGATACTAATCTTGAGAGTGGCCAGAATTCATGAAAAAATGGAAAATTAGGTAGATAGCTGGTGTTGCCCATGGATAAGGCAAGCCTCAGTCCATTCATTAATTGGAAAGGATGCATGCTGGGAAGCTTTCTACTAGACAGGACACAACCAATGAGCTATTTTTTTTCTAATATCTACAAAGAAAAATACAGTGGAATACACAGACATAGAAACAGTCTCCTTGTCAAATGACTTACTGGAAACAGTCCACTCCAAACCAAACAAACCTCCTTTTTTACCTATTCTCAGAACATGAGAAAAAAACCACAAACACAAACCAACAGCCACAAATGCAACTTTTTCCCACAAGTAGGTCTGTCACTATCTGGAGTGTCCTCTGACTGGTAGGCCATATGATGTTCCCCAGAAATGGCCTTTCTGTCTCACATCTGGTCTCCTTGGTCAACTCTGTGAAGTTGTCAGGAGGCAGTGGTGAGCCAATTCCTGTCCTCTCAGGAAAGACCCCTCTTCAGAGCTTTCTTGGTATTTGGCAACCCTTACATCAGTAGGTACCAAGAAAGACTGACTCTGTCCTTAGTGAATCCAAACAAGTGAGCCCACTGCAACTGGGACTGGGACTGGCTCTGGGTGCCTGGCTTCCTGGATCACAAAATTCAGAGAGTTCCATCACCAAGGAAATGAGGTGAGGTCACTACCTTCAGGAAATAAATGAGGTCCCTGTCTTGGGCACCACTTTGTCCTAACAGTTGCGTCCTAGTGTCTCCTGACATGGAGGCTGCCCTACTTCCTGTGATACATTCACATGTTAGAATGGTATAGAAACCATAGTCACCTGGGAACAGCGCTCCACACAGGCCTGCTTTGGTCCATCTTCCCTGCATTAAAAATAGAGAGGATGACTCAGACACATCCTTTCATCCTGACCATGTTGTTTGCCATGGAATATGACTTTTGTTCTCTCAGGTCTTTCATAGCTGCCAACATCTTCTCCAGGGATTATTTCTGCATGGATTTTGAGGTACTCAGCAGGTGGAAGATCTCCTAACTTCCTGTATTGTAATATCAACTTTATCCCTCCTCTTCTGTAAAGTGAGATTGAGGGAACATTGTATGGTTAGGGTTAATAGCATGTTCCATTTGGCTTAGGAATCATTCTGCTGGATGAATAGTGGTATTGGGAACCAGCGATATTTAAAAGAATATAGAGGTAAAATATACGTATGAAAACAGAAATCTAGGTAATATTTTAAGCCCAGAAGGATTTGGGCCCTTGATTGGGATCCTTAGCTTGAGTAATGTTTTGCACCGAGGTCTCAGTTAAATCGATATACAATGGCATAAGACCCTGTACCTCAGATGATTGAATGTAGAAGAGAACATCCAGTGAAAAAGGGATAGTGTGTACGATTAGAAAGATAGTCAGTAGGTTTAGGAGGAAGAGTGAGTCTAGGATTTGGAAAAAAAGTTCTTTAGCAATAGGTTTCGGTTAGAGAGTGAATATTAATGGCACCATATGTGAAAAGTCGGGCACAATGATGAACTGGGAAAAAATATGTAGGAAAGCAGACATCAATAGAGACATTAGGAAATCAGGCAAAGTATAACGTGAGTGATAGGATTAGACATTTTCAACAGGGTTGAGGTTGAATACATAATCTTAAAAAGAAACAAAAATGTAGTCACCAATTGGATTGACATTTGAGAGCATTAGGCAAACTGGGCATGGATGTTTTTAGTAATCCATGTTCACATTCCATTGAGGCTTTATTGCAATCATAACGGTGACCTTTGCATTTTGTGTCCAGAATATTACTGTGATAATATGTATATGTAGATCAGGTGACATGAGTATTTCTTCCACCTTTTCTGGGAGCAATATTTTGAAAATATATGAATTAGTACTGGGGATACTAATAGGTTTACCCTGTGTTGATGAATATAGAGATGATGCATTAATAGACCATACTGTGAAAAAATTATATTACTGGTTCCAAATTTAAATAATGGATTGTTTTAATATCTGAAAATATAGAGGAAATCATATATTGATATACGTACATTAATACCAACCAGTTATATATCTAATGGTATTATTAGGGTTACCGTTTATCATGAATAGTGTGTGAGTTTTGCTTCAAAAATGATTATTCAATCGAAAATAACGTGTTTAGAAAGAAGTCCAGTGAAAAGACCCGTCAAGAAACATGAAGGAATATATGTGTTCCGAAGGAGGAAGTGATTGAAAGTGAACCAAATATTTATAAATTTGTGAACTTGTGAATGAAAGGATATATTTTATGATGTCCATAAACTGAATAAATAATAACGTACCAAGTTTGAATAAAAATGAACTTTAACAAACACATCATATCAAATAGGAATGTATTTGCATTGATGTTAAACTTGGTCAGTTACTCTAGAAATATTAGGATTTGTAAGAACCCTTCCCTGAAGTTAGTTTTCAGTACTAGGAAACAAATATGTATGTCAGTGGATGTATATTTCTGAGAATAAACTTGTTAAAAGTTAATTATAAATCCACATATATGAATATGAATGAAATCAGGCGGTGTATAAGAAGACATATATTTCATATTTTGGAAAATCTGGAGACTATATATATATATATATATATATATATATATATATATATATATAGACAGACAAACACACACACATTATAATGTCACAATATATATGTCAATCGAAATTCATCATGAAAAATAACTCATCCGCATATCCCAAAATATTCATTTTACTGAACATGGATGTATTTAGAATGTTGTTCATCTAGGAAGCTCACCCATGGGTTGAATTTTCTGTACCAACAGCATTTAGGAGGAGTGATCTCTTCTCACAAATAGTATCTGCCAAGTCAGCCACCTCACAAGAATATACGTGTGAAACCAGGTAGGATTCTATTTGTGCATATAAAAATACATGTGCTTAATAGGCTACAGAGAAAGGGAGACAGGAATTCATATATTTCTTAACTTTAAAAACACATGGAATAGTGTGTAGTGTCCCTCTTTATCCCTTTTGATTAACTTTGGCTTAAAAAAAAAGAATTTTATTGAGAATTTTTGTATATATGTTTGTCAGGAATATTGCTCTGAAGTTTTCTTTCCTTGATGTGTCTTTGTCTGATTTTGGTATGTGAGTGATACTAGCCTCATGAAATGAGTTTGGAGGAGTTCCATGCTTTTCTATTTTATGGAATAATTTGAGGAGTATTGTGATGAATGCTTCTTTGAAGGTCTTGTAGAACTTGACTGAGAATCTGTCTGTTCCTGGGCTTTGCTTGATTGGTAGGCTGTTGACAGCAACTTCTATTTCATTGCTTGAAATTGATTTGTTTAAATTGTTCATGTCCTACTAATTCAGTTTGGGTATATCTCTAAAATTTTATTGATGTCATCATGGTATTTTAATTTATTAGAGTATAAATTTTCAAATTAGTTTTTAATTATTCTCTGTATTTTAGTTGTGTACTCTGTAAAAGTTCTTTTACGATCCTTAATTTTAGTAATTTGAGGTTTTTTTTCTTCATTAGCTTGGTTAAGGATGTGTCAATTTTATTTAGTTTTCGAAGATTAAATTTTGTTTTGTGTCAAAAAAAAATAACATATGGAAAAGTATTTCAGCAAATTGAATAGATTTATAACTCCTACCTTATATCATGCAAAAGGCAAGTCCAACTATACACCATGTCCCTTCTGAAATGCTTGTATTTCTATTCTGTTTGGGATATTTTTCTCCATTATATTAGTATTAGTAGTCAGAGTCTAGTAGGGTATATGAATGTTTCTGAGAATAATCTTGAGAAAAGATGATTATAAATACACATTCATGAATATGAAAAATTTAGGAAGTGCAAAATAAGACAAAAATATTCCATATTTTCAAAAATTTGGAGAGTATATCTATATCTATCTATATCTATATCTATATCTATATATACACACACACACACACACACACACACACACAACACTCACAGACATTAAAAAGTAACAATATAAATGCCAATAGAAATTCATCAGTAAATATATATCATCCACAGATGCAAAAATATTTATTTTACTGAACATGAGTTTATGTATAATGTTGTTCTACTAGGACGCTCTCCTATAGGTTGAATTTTCATTTAAAACAGTTTTAGGAGGAGTGAACTCTTCTCACAATTTGTATCTGCCAAGACAGCCACCTCACAAAAATGTACGTGTGATACCTGGTAGGATTCTATACATGCATATAAATATACATGTGTGAATAGACTAAAGAAAAGGGAAACAAGAATTCACATATTTGTTAAATTTAAAAACACATGGAGAATATTTCCATTAAAATTTGACTAGATTTATAACACCTACCTTATATAATGCAAATGTCAAGTCCAACTATACAACATGTCTCCTCTGAAGTGCTTGTATTTCTATTGTGTTGGGTTAATTTTTCCCATTATAATAGGATGAAGAGTCTGAGTCTACTAGGTATGGGTTAGTCTCAGGGATTCAGTATTTGAATGAAAATTGGAAAATGAATCCAATGTGTATGTAAATATATGCTGCACAAATATCCTCCCGCTCTCATCCAGAACAATGCCTTGATATTACCTTCACCCCAAGTAAGACAAAATTAGAGGAGAAGAGTTACAAAATCAGTGAATACATATCTGGAATGGAAAATGCTCAGGAGTTCACAACCTTTGAGGTGGTAGAGGAGTTTCCAAAATTAAGGGACAGGGTAAACACTCCACAAACATGGAGCTCGGCTGGCCTAAAAACTTTTTGAGAAACTGCGTCTGAGCTTCCGCAATTGAAATATATGTTCTTTTCAGATGATTTGGCTTCCTTTGTAGTGAGACCATCAAAGCTGGGTCTGCATCTATGTGACCTGGAGGACATGGTTTCTTATTTTCCAATGAACAAGATGAAGCAGTGCTGAATCCTCTCTTTGTAGGTAATCTGAGGCCACTGGGGACTAAGTGTCTCCCCGTGTGGACTGTGAAGCCATTAGGTCCTCCACCACTTTTTGTGGTGTTTTTCCTGCTGCACTGTGAGTTTGGTATTTGTTTCACGAAATACTAGGAGCTAAACTGAGACACAGTGCTGGAGGGAGTTGTGTCACGAGTGGTGGGTCAGGGTCTGCAAGAGAATGCACCAACTAGGCTTCTATCTCTCACAGCTTGCCCCATTGCCCCCTTGTCCATATCAACCTGATTCTTCATTTTCCTCTGAAAACTCTCCATATAACAAGATGCCTTTACATATAAGGGTCTGCTGGCTGCACCATGTCAGTTACAAGCCATTTGGAATCCAATGGTAGATCCACATGGCCCTACCATGGATGTTGTATCAAACACCTCCCCACCACTGCTCTAGACCCACTACTCAACAGGCTCCAATTTACTGGCATCTCTGTTCTACACCATTTTCATGAAACTCAGTAAATCAAGGCACTGTCTGGTATACTCATTAACAGTAACAGAACATCCAATATTTCTCCAGTGCCACCTGGTCATAGGAATTTCAAAAATTTCATAGTATTTATCTATCCATTTCTCGAACATGAAGTTGGAGGCACTGTTGATTTCAATTCATGCAGCAAACATTAAATGGTGAGGAAGCTCATTTCAATGAATTCTCTGGAGAACTCTCACAGGCAAGGCTTCCCAAAGAGTGGACAAAAGGTCACATTAGGCCAGGCCCATTGAGGTCTACAATGTGAGGTCCATGTGTGTTTTGACTCTCAACTATGGCTGCCATTTCTTTAAGAATAAAATCATGTGATATCCTTGCTGAGTTTCCCAGGCCTCTGTGGAAATCCACCCGGGGCCTAGGTCTCAGTTTCCAAGAGCGACTTTCATGCTTGGCCTATTAAAATCCCAACAAAATTCATGGCAATGTTTCTCTGAGTTCAGTTCCAAAACCCAGTCTCTAAGGGGTATCACACCAGAGTTCAAGCCTACGTGTACCCAGTCAATTTTTCCAATGCCACACAAATGACCAAAATTAAAACCAAAACACTCCCACATGGCCCTCATCTTATTCCATATAGGCAATCATCTTAACCTCTGGCTGGAGGTTTCCATGAGGGGCGCAGCCCAAGACAGGGTCCAAAATCAGCTCGTTTGCCCCTCATTTGCCTAACGTCAGGGTAGCCTGGACACAGTTTCTGTGAACCAGGAGTGAACAAATAAGCCTGCCGTTAATACTTCTGTGTTCCTCCAATTTGAGGCCTACTGATTTTAGATATCGATTCTTTAGGTGATTTAGAGTCATGCAAAAACACAAGCACCTCTGCAGGGCTTTGAAGAACTCATTTGACCCAAAGAATCCCTATTCTCATTTTATGGAGTGCAGGAACCTAACAGAGGAAGGCAAGAGACTTCATCCACAATGAATGATATTTTTTGCCATTTCGGTTTTGGAAGCTCACATGGGATCATTCTTAAGATCCATCAGGTGCTGAGAATCTAAGTCACAGCCACACACAGGTCCAAGAGGCTGATAAAGACACATCCCTTTCGAAAGCAATTAAGCAAGAGCCACAGGTGAGGCCCATTCATTTCCATTTGAAAACTGTTTTCTTCAGGCTTCACAAAGGGGTGGCCTGAGCAAAGACCTTCCTGACATTCAGTGCAACACAACAATAAGTAAGCAAAAGGCCCAAAGCAGGGTTTCTGCACTGAGACTATCCTGGTCACACTGATATCTGAGTTTTCTGAGATGCTCGCCATTCTCTTCAGCTATCCAGTACATGGTCATGTCACAGAGCTTGGAGGTGGTACATATTTAGGACACAAATCCATGAGCCTATTCTGGAGAGTGGCCAGAATTCGGGAAGAAAACAACAACTTAGAAAGATAGCAGGTGTTGCACATCGATAAGACAAGCTGCAGTCCATTCATATATTGGGCAGGATGAATTATGGGAAGATTTATACTAGACAGGACACATCCATTAATGCATTCTCTTTTCTAATGTCTACAACAACAGACACAGTGTGATACACAGAAACAGAAACACTCGCCGTGTCTAGTGACTTACTAGAAACTGTCCAGTCCAATCCAAACAAACCGCCTTTCCTATCTATTCTCAGAACATGAGACAAAACAACAAACCCACACCCACTCTCACAAAGGCACCTCATTCCCCCAAGTAGGTCTGTGACTATCCGGAGTGTCCTCTGACCAGTGGGCCATACAATGTTCCCCCGAAATGGCCTGTCTTCTCTCAGATTGTGTTTCCTTTACCAACTCTGTGAAGATGTCAGGAAAAAGTGGTTAGCCACTACCTGTTTTCTCAGAAATGGTCCACCTTCAGAGCTCTCCTGACATTTGGCCATTCTCACATCATTAGGTACCAAGAAAATTGACTCTGTCCTTGGGAAATCCAAACAAGTGAGCCCACTGGGACTGGGACTGGGACTGCATCTGGGTGCCTGGCTTCTTGGATACCAAGTTAAGAGAGTTCCATCACCAAGGAAATGAGGTATGTCACATTCTTTGGAACTGAATGAGGTCACTGCCTTGGCAACCACTTTGTCCTAACAGTTGCTTCCAAGGGTAACATAAGATGGAGGTTGCCCCTACTTCCTGTGACACTTTCATAAGGTAGAATGTATATCAACCATTGGCACCCGGGAACAAATCTCCACTAAGGACTGGTTTGGTCCCTCTTCTCTACAATAAGAAGAGAGATGCAGATTCAGAAACATCCCTTCATTCTGACCAGGTTGTTTGCCATGGAAGATGACTTTTGCTATCTCAGTTGCTTCATACCTGTGTACAACTTCTCCAGGTATCATTTTTGCATGGACATTTGAGGTTCTCATTAGGTGGAAGGTCCCCAACTTTCCTGTATTGTAAGAACCACTCTGTCCCTGCTCTTCTGTAAAATGATTGAGGGAACAGTGTATACTTGGGGTTAAAAACAGGTTTGATTTGGGTTACGAACGATTCTGTGCGATGAATAATGGTATTGGTAACCTGCAATATTTACAAGAATATAGAGGTGATATATAAGTATGAAAAGAGAAATCTAGGTATGATTTGAATCCCAGAAGGGTTTTGCCCTTGATTGGGATACTTAGCTTTGAATTATGTTCTGCAAAGATGTCTCAGATAATTCGATATACAATGGCATAGGACTTTGTACATTGGATGATTTAATTTAGAAGAGAACATCCAGTCAAAAAGGGATATTCAGTATGATTAGGAAGATAGTCGGTAGGTTTAGGAAGAAGAGTGAGTATAGGATTTGGACCAAAAGTTCTTTAGCAATACACTTTTGGTTATAGAGTGAATGTAAATGTCAGCACATATGAAGAGTCAGACACTATATTGAACTGGGGAAAATATGTAGAAAAGCAGATATCAATGGAAACATTACGAAATCAGGCAAAGTATAAAGTGAGGGATAGAATTAGACATTTTCAACAGGGTTGAGTTTCAATATATAAATTAGGAAAAAACAAATATGTAGTCACCAATAGGAGTGACAATTGACAGCATTAGGCAACCTGGACATGGATGTTTTTAGAAATCCATGTTCACTTTCCATTTAGGCTTTGGTACAATCATAAGTGTGACCTTTCCATTTTTTGTCCAGAATATTACTGTGATAATGAGGTGACATGAGTATTTCTTTCACCATTTCTGGGAGCAATATATTGAAGATGTAAAATAAGAATCGGGGTACAAAGAGGTGTACCCTGTTTCTATGAACATAGAGAAAAAGCATGAATAGACCATACTGAAATAAATAATATAACTTTTTTGAACTTTAAATAATGAATTGAACTGATATCTGAAAAATTAAAGGAAATCGTATATTGATATACAATCATTCATTCCAACCAGTGATATATCTAATGGAAATATTAGTGTTTTGGTTTATCATGAAGAGTGTGTGAGGTTTGCTTAAAAATGATTATGGAAATTCAAAATAATGTGTATGGAAAGAAGTCTCATGAAAAGACCAGTCAAGAAACCCTGAGAATACATGTGTTCAGAAGCAAGAAGTGATTAAAGTTGAAACAAATGCCTATTAATTTGTGAACTTGTGGATGAAATGTATATCCTATGATGTGCAAAAACTGAAGAAACAATAATGTACCAGTGTCGAATACAAATGAATGACAAATTACATATCATGTCCCATAGGAGTCTACTTGCATTGATGTTAGACTGGGTCAGTTACTGTAGAATAATTAGGATTTGTATGCACCATTCACTGAAGTTAGTTTTCAGTACTAGGAAACAAATATGTATTTCAGGTGGATGAATATTTCTGATTATAATCTTGTGAAAAGTGGATTATAAATCCACATACATGAACATGAATGAATTTAGAGAGTGTATATTAGACATATATATTTCATATTTTGAAAAATTTGGAGAGTATATCTATATCTATATCTACACACACACACACACACACACACACACAACACTCACAGACATTAAAAAGTGCCAATATACATGCGAATCGAAATTCATCAGTAAATATATATCATCCACAGATGCAAACATATTTATTTTACTGAACATGAGTTTATCTATAATGTTGTTCTACTCGGACGCTCTCCTATAGGTTGAATTTTCATTTCCAACAGCATTTAGGAGGAGTGAACTCTTCTCACAATTTGTATCTGCCAAGACAGCCACCTCACAAAAATGTACGTGTGATACCTGCTAGGATTCTATATATGCATATAAATATACTTGTGTGAATAGGCTACAGAAAAGGGAAACAAGCATTCATATATTTGTTAAGTTTAAAAACACATGGAGAATATTTCCATTAAAATTTGACTAGATTTATATCTCCTAACTAATATAATGCAAATGTCACGTCCAACTATACAACATGTCTCCTCTGAAGTGCTTGTATTTCTATAGTGTTGGGTTAATTTTCCCCATTATATTAGGATGAATAGTCTGAGTCTACTGAGTATGGGTTAGTGTCAGGGATTCAGTACTTCGAATGGAAAATTGGAAAATGAATCCAATGCGTATGTAAATATATGCTGCACAAATATCCTCCCGCTCTCATCCAGAAGAATGCCTTGACATTACCTTCACCCCAAGTAAGACACAATTAGAGGAGAAGAGTTACAAAATCAGTGAATACATATCTGGAATGTAAAATGCTCAGGAGCTCACAACCTTGGAGGTGGTAGAGGAGTTTCCAAAACTAAGGGACAGGGTAAACACTCCACAAACATGGAGCTCTGCTGGCCTAAAAACTTTTTGATAAACTGCCTCTGAGCTTCCGCACTTGAATTATATGTTGTTTTCAAGAGATTTGGCTTCCTTTGTAGTGAGACCATCAAAGCTGGGTCTGCATCTATGTGACCTGGAGGACATGGTTTCTTATTTTCCAATGAACAAGATGAAGCAGTGCTGAATCCTCTCTTTGTAGGTAAACTGAGGCCACTGAAGACAAATTGTGTCCCTGTGTGGACACTGAAGCCATTTGGTCCTCCTCCATATTTTGTGGTTATTTTTCTGCTGCACTCTAAGTTTGGTATTTGTTTCCCGAAATACTAGGAGCTAAACTGGGACACAGTGCTGGAGGGAGTTCTGTCACGTGTGGTGGGTCAGGGTCTACAAGAGAATGCACCAACTAGGCTTCTATCTCTCACTGCTTGCCCCATTGCCCCCTTGTCCATATCAACCTGATTCTTAATTTTCCTCTGAAAACTCTCCATATAACAAGATGCCTTTACATATAAGGGTCTGCTGGCTGCACCATGTCAGTTACAAGCCCTTTGGAATCCAATGGTAGATCCACATGGCCCTACCACGGATGTTTTATCAAACACCTCCCCACCACTGCTCTAGACCCACTACTCAGCAGGCTCCAACTTACTGGCATCTCTGTTCTACACCATTTTCATGAAACTCATTAAGTCAAGGCACTGTCTGGTATACTCATAATCAGCAACAGGACATCCAATGTTTCTCCAGTGCCACCTGGTCATAGGAATTTCAAAAATTTCATGGTATTTATCTAGCCATTTTTCAAGCATGAAGTTGGAGGCAATGGGGGTTTCCATTCATTCAGCAAACATTAAATGGTGATTAAGCTCATTTCAATGAATTCTCTGGAGAACTCTCACAGGCAAGGCTTCCCAAAGAGTGGAAAAAGGTCACATTAGGCCAGGCCCATTGAGGTCTACAATGTGAGGTCCATGTGTGTTTTGACTCTCAACTATGGCTGCCATTTCTTTAAGAATAAAATCATGTGATATCCTTGCTGAAATTCCCAGGCCTCTGTAGAAATCCACCCGGGGCCTAGGTCTCAGTTTCCAAGAGTGACTTTCATGCGTGGCCTCTTAAAATCCCAACAAAATTCATGGCAATGCTTCTCTGAGTTCAGTTCCAAAACCCAGTCTCTAAGGGGAATGACACCAGATTTCAAGCCCACGTACACCCAGTCATTTTTTCAATGCCACACAAATGACCAAAATTAAAACCAAAACACTCCCACATGGCCCTCATCTTATTCCATATAGTCAATCATCTTAACCTCTGACTGGAGGTTTCCATTAGGGGCGCAGCCCAAGACAGTGTCCAAAATCAGCTCGTTTGCCCCTCATTTGCCTAACGTCAGGGTAGCCTGGAAACCGTTTCTGTGAATGAGGAGTGAACAAATAAGCCTGCCGTTAATACTTCTGTGTTTCTCCAATTTGAGGCCTACCGAAATTAGGTATCGATTCTTTAGGTGATTTCGAGTCATGCGAAAACACAAGCACCTCTGCAGGGCTTTGAAGAACTCATTTGACCCAAAGAATCCCTATTCTCATTTGATGGAGTGCAGGAGCCTAACAGAGGAAAGCAAGAGACTTCATTCACAATGAATGATATTTTTTGCCATTTTGGGTTTGGAAGCTCACATGGGATCATTCTTAAGATCCATCAGGTGCTGAGAATCTAAGTCACAGCCACACACAGGTACAAGAGTCTGATAAAGACACATCCCTTTCCAAAGCAATTAAGCGAAGAGCCACAGGGGAGGCCCATTCATTTCCATTTGAAAACTGTTTTCTTCAGGCTTCACAAAGGGGTGGCCTGAGGCAAAGACCTTCCTGACATTCAGTGCAACACAACAATAAGTAAGCAAAAGGCCCAAAGCAGGGTTTCTGCACTGAGACTTTCCTGGTCACACTGATATCTGAGTTTTCTGAGATGCTCGCCATTCTCTTCAGCTATCCAGTACGTGGCCATGTCACAGAGCTTCAAGGTGGTACCATTTTGGACACAAATCCATGAGCCTATTCTGGAGAGTGGCCAGAATTCGGGAAGAAAACAACAACTTAGAAAGATAGCAGATGTTGCACATCGATAAGACAAGCTGCAGTCCATTTATATATTGGCAGGATGAATTATGGGAAGATTTATACTAGACAGGACACATCCATTAATGCATTCTCTTTTCTAATATCTACAACAATGGACACAGTGGAATACACAGAAACAGAAACACTCGCCGTGTCAAATGACTTACTAGAAACTGTCCACTCCAAACCAAACAAACCTACTTTCCTATCTATTCTCAGAACATGAGACAAAACAACAAACCCACACGCACTCCCACAAAGGCACCTCCTTCCCCCAAGTAGGTCTGTGACTATCTGGGGTGTCCTCTGACTGGTGGGCCATACTATGTTCCCCCGAAATGTCCTGTCTTCTCTGCGATCTTGTTTCCTTGAACAACTCTGTGAAGAAGTCAGGAAAAAGTGGTTAGCCACTACCTGTTTTCTCAGGAAAGGTCCATCTTCAGAGCTCTCCTGGCATTTGGCCTTCCTCACATCATTAGGTACCAAGAAAACTGACTCTGTCCTTGGTAAATCAAAACAAGTGAGCAAACTGGGACTGGGACTGGGACTGCCTCTGGGTGCCTGGCTTCTTGGATACCAAGTTCAGAGAGTTCCATCACCAAGGAACTGAGGTATGTCACATTCTTTGGAACTGAATGAGGTCACTGCCTTGGCAACCACTTTGTCCTAACAGTTGCTTCCAAGGGTAACATAAGATGGAGTTTGCCCCTACTTCCTCTGACACTTTCATAAGGTAGAATTTATATCAACCATTGGCACCCGGGAACAGCTCTCCACCCAGGCCTGGTTTGGTCCATGTTCTCTACAATAAGAAGAGAGAGGCCGATTCAGACACATCCCTTCATCCTGACCAGGTTGTTTGCCATGGAAGATGACTTTTGCTCTCTCAGGTGCTTCATACCTGCTTACAACTTCTCCAGGTATGATTTGTGCATGGACATTTGAGGTTCTCTTCATGTGGAAGGTCCCCAACTCTCCTGTATTGTAAGAACCACTCTGTCCCTGCTCTTCTGTAAAATGATTGAGGGAACAGTGTATACTGGGGGTTAAAAACAGGTTTGATTTTGGTTACGTATGACTCTGTGCGATGAATAATGGTATTGGGAACCTGAAATATTTACAAGAATAATGAGGTGAAATATAAGTATGAAAAGAGAAATCTAGGTATGATTTGAAGCCCAGAAGGGTTCTGCCCTTGATTGGGATACTGAACTTTGAATTATGTTCTGCAAATTTGTCTCAGATAATTTGATATACAATGGCATAGGACCTTGTACATTGGATGATTGAATTTAGAAGAGAACATCTAGTCAAAAAGGGATATTCAGTAGGATTAGGAAGATAGTCAGTAGGTTTCGGAAGAAGAGTGAGTATAGGATTTGGACCAAAAGTTCTTTAGCAATAGACTTTCAGTTATAGAGTGAAAGTATATTTCAGCACATATGAAGAGTCAGTCACTATGTTGAACTGGGGAAAATATGTAGAAAAGCAGATATCAATAGAAACATTATGAAATCAGGCAAAGTATAAAGTGAGTGATAGAATTAGACATTTTCAACAGGGTTGAGTTTGAATATATAAACTAGCAAAAAACAAAAATGTAGTCACCAATAGGATTGACAATTGACAGCATTAGGCAACCTGGACATGGATGTTTTTAGAAATCCATGTTCACTTTCTATTTAGGCTTTGGTACAATCATAAGTGTGACCTTTCCATTTTTTGTCCAGAATATTACTGTGATAATGAGGTGACATGAGTAATTCTTTCACCATTTCTGGGAGCAATATATTGAAGATGTAAAATAGAATCGGGGGTAGAAGAGGTGTACCCTGTTTCTATGAACATAGAGAAAAAGCATGAATAGACCATACTGTGAATAAATAATATAACTTTTTTGAACTTTAAATAATGAATTGAACTGATATCTGAAAATTAAAAGGAAGTCGTATATTGATATACAATCATTCATTCCAACCAGTTATATATCTAATGGAAATATTAATGTTTTGGTTTATCATAAAGAGTGGTGTGAGTTTTGCTTCAAAATGATTATGGAAATTCAAAATAATGTGTTTGGAAAGAAGTCTTATGAAAAGACCATTCAAGAAACCCTGAAAATACATGTGTTCTGAAGCAAGAAGTGAATAAAGTTGAAACAAATGCTTATTAATTTGTGAACTTGTGGATGAAATGTATATCCTATGATGTGCAAAAACTGAGGAAACAATAATGTAGCAGTGTCGAATACAAATGAATGACAAATTACATATCATGTCCCATAGGAGTCTACTTGCATTGATGTTAGACTGGTCAGTTACTGTAGAATAATTAGGATTTGTGTGCACAATTCACTGAAGTTAGTTTTCAGTACTAGGAAACAAATATGTATTTCAAGTGGATGAATATTTCTGATTATAATCTTGTGAAAATTTGATTACAAATCCACATACATGAACATGAATGAATTTAGAGAGTGTATATTAGACACATATATTCCATATTTTGAAAAATTTGGAGAGTATATCTATATCTATATCTACATCTATATATATATATCTATATCTATCTATCTATCTATCTATCTATCTATATATATATATATATATATATATATATTATATATATACACACCACACACAGCACACACACACACACACACACACACACAACACTCACAGACATTAAAAAGTACAATATAAATGCCAATCTGAATTCATCAGTAAATATATATCATCCACAGAGGCAAAAATATTTATTTTACTGAACATGAGTTTAATGTATAAAGTTGTTGTACTAGGACGCTCTCCCTATTGGTTGAATTTTCATTTCCAACAGCATTTAGGAGGAGTGAACTCTTCTCACAATTTGTATCTGCCAAGACAGCCACCTCACAAAAATGTACATGTGATACCTGGTAGGATTCTATATATGCATATAAATATACATGTGTGAATAGGCTACAGAAAAGGGAAACAAGAATTCACATATTTGTTAAGTTTAAAAACACATGGAGAATATTTCAAATTAAAATTTGACTAGATTTATAACTCCTACCTTATATAATGCAAATGTCAAGTCCACCTATACAACATGTCTCCTCTGAAGTGCTTGTATTTCTATTGTGTTGGGTTAATTTTCCCATTATATTAGGATGAACTGTCTAAGTCTACCAGGTATGGGTTAATGTCAGGGATTCAGTACTTCGAATGGAAAATTTGAAAATGAATCCAATGCGTATGTAAATATATGCTGCATAATTTCCTCCCCGCTCTCATCCAGGAAGAATGCCTTGACATCACCTTCACCCCAAGTAAGACACAATTAGAGGAGAAGGAGTTACAAAATCAGTGAATATATATCTGGAATGGAAAATGCTCAGGAGTTCACAACCTTGGAGGTGGTAGAAAAGTTTCCGAACTAAGGGACAGGGTAAACACTCACAAACATGGAGCTCTGCTGGCCTAAAAACTTTTTTGAGAAACTCCTCTGAGATTCCGCACTTGAAATATATGTTGTTTTTCAGGAGATTTGGCTTCCTTTGTAGTGACACTATGAGAGCTGGGTCTGCATCTATGTGACCTGGAGGACATGGTTTCTTATTTTCAAAGAACCAGATGAAGCAGTGCTGAATCCTCTCTTTGTAGGTTAACTGATGCCACTGGAGACATAAGTGTCTCCCCGTGTGGACTGTGAAGCCATTTGGTCCTCCTCCACTTTTTGTGGTGTTTTTCCTGCTGCACTGTGAGTTTGGTATTTGTTTCACGAAATACTAGGAGCTAAACTGGGATACAGTGCTGGAGGGAGTTGTGTCACGTGTGGTTGGTCAGGGTCTGCAAGGGAATGCACCAACTAGGCTTCTATCTCTCACAGCTTGGCCCATTGCCCCCTTTGTCCATATCAACCTGATTCTTCATTTTTCCTCTGAAGACTCTCCATATACAAGATGCCTTTACATATAAGGGTCTGCTGGCTGCACCATGTCAGTTACAAGCCCTTTGGAATCCAATGGTAGATCCACATGGCCCTACCACGGATGTTTTATCAAACACCTCCCCACCACTGCTCTAGACCCACTACTCAGCAGGCTCCAACTTACTGGCATCTCTGTTCTACAACATTTTCATGAAACTCAGTAATTCAAGGCACTGTCTGGTATACTCATAATCAGCAACAGACATCCAATGTTTCTCCAGTGCCACCTGGTCATAGGAATTTCAAAAATTTCATGGTATTTATCTAGCCATTTTTCAAGCATGAAGTTGGAAGGCACTGTGGGTTTCAAATCATGCAGCAAACATTAAATGTTGAGAAGGTCATTTCCAATGAAATCTTGGAGAACTCTCACAGGCAAGGCTTCCCAAAGAGTGGAAAAAGGTCACATTAGGCCAGGCCCATTGAGGTCTACAATGTGAGGTCCAGTGTGTTTTGACTCTCAACTATGGCTGCCATTTCTTTAAGAATAAAATCATGTGATATCCTTGCTGAGTTTCCAGGCCCTCTGTGGAAATCCACCCGGGGCCTAGGTCTCATTTCCAAGAGCGACTTTCATGCGTGGCCTCTTAAAATCCCATGGTGAGTCTTCCAAAACCACAATAGCAAAAAGATATCATTCAATTTTGGATGAGAACTTCTTGCCTTTCTCTTGTTAGTTGCTGCACTCCATCAAATGAGAATGGGATGATTTGGGTCAATGAGTTCTTCAACACTCCCACATAGCCCTCATCTTATTCCATATAGTCAATCATCTTAAACTCTGGCTGGAGGTTTCCATGAGGGGCGCAGCAAAAGACAGTGTCCAAAATCAGCTCGTTTGCCCCTCATTTGCCTAAAGTCAGGGTAGCCTGGACACCGTCTGTGAACCAGGAGTGAACAAATAAACCTGCCATTAATACTTCTATGTTTCTCCAACTTGAGGTCTACTGATTTTAGGTATCAATTCTTTAGGTGATTTAGAGTCAAGCGAAAACACAAGCACCTCTGCAGGGCTTTGAAGAACTCATTTGACCCAAATAATCCCTATTCTCATTTGATGGAGTGCAGCAACCTAACAGAGAAAGGCAAGAGACTTCATCCAAAATGAATGATATTTTTTGCCATTGTGGTTTTGGAAGCTCACATGGGATCATTCTTAAGATCCATCAGGTGCTGAGAATCTAAGCCACAGCCACACACAGGTCCAAGAGGCTGATAAAGACACATGCCTTTCCAAAGCAATTAAGCTAAGAGCCACAGGTGAGGCCCATTCATTTCGATTTGAAAACTGTTTTCTTCAGGCTTCACAAAGGGGTGGCCTGAGGCAAAGACCTTCCTGACATTCAGTGCAACACAACAATAAGTAAGCAAAAAGCCCATAGCAGTGTTTCTGCACTGAGACTTTCCTGGTCACACTGATATCTGAGTTTTCTGAGATGCTCGCCATTCTCTTCAACTATCCAGTACATGGCCATGTCACAGAGCTTGGAGGTGGTACATATTTTGGACACAAATCCATGAGCCTATTCTGGAGAGTGGCCAGAATTCAGGAAGAAAACAACAACTTAGAAAGATAGCAGGTGTTGCACATCGATAAGACAAGCTGCAGTCCATTCATATATTTTGCAGGATGAATTATAGGGAAGATTTATATTAGACAGGACACATCCATTAATGCATTCTCTTTTCTAATGTCTACAACAACGGACACAGTGGGATACACAGAAACAGAAACACTCGCCGTGTCAAATGACTTACTAGAAACTGTCCACTCCAAACCAAACAAAACGCCTTTCCTATCTATTCTCAGAACATGAGACAAAACAACAAACCCACACCCAGTCCCACAAAGACACCTCCTGCCCCCAAGTAGGTCTTTGACTATCCGAAGTATCCTCTGACTGGTGGGCCATACTATGTTCCCCTGACATGGCCTGTCTTCTCTCAGATCATGTTTCCTTGACCAACTCTGTGAAGAAGTCAGGAAAAAGTGGTTAGCCACTACCTGTTTTCTCAGGAAAGGTCCATCTTCAGAGCTCTCCTGGCATTTGGCCATCCTCACATCATTAGGTACCAAGAAAACTGACTCTGTCCTTGGTAAATCCAAACAAGTGAGCCCACTGGGCCTGGGACTGGGACTGCCTCTGGGTGCCTGGCTTCTTGGATACCAAGTTCAGAGAGTTCCATCACCAAGGAAATGAGGTATGTCACATTCTTTGGAACTGAATGAGGTCACTGCCTTGGCAACCACTTTGTCCTAACAGTTGCTTCCAAGGGTTACATAAGATGGAGGTTTCCCCTACTTCCTGTGACACTTTCATAAGGTAGAATGTATATCAACCATTGGCACCCGGGAAGAGCTCTCCACTCAGGCCTGGATTGTTCCACCTTGTCTACAGTAAGAAGACAGAGGCAGATTCAGACACATCCCTTCATCCTGACCAGGATGTTTGCCATGGAAGATGACTTTTGCTCTCTCAGGTGCTTCATACCTGCCTACAACTTCTCCAGGTATCATTTGTGCATGGACATTTGAGGTTCTCATCTGGTGGAAGATCCCCAACTTTCCTGTATTGTAAGAACCCCTCTGTCCCTGCTCTTCTGTAAAATGATTGAGGGAACAGTGTATACTTGGGGTTAAAAACAGGTTTGATTTGTTGACGAATGATTTTGTGCGATGAATAATGGCATTGGGAACCTGCAATATTTACAAGAATATAGAGGTGAAATATAAGTATGAAAACAGAAATCTAGGTATGATTTGAAGCCCAGAAGGGTTTTGCCCTTGATTGGGATACTTAGCTTTGAATTATGTTCTGCAAAGATGTCTCAGATAATTCGAATTACAATGGCATAGGACGTTTTACATTGGATGATAGAATTTAGAAGAGAACATCAGGTCAAAAAGGGATATTCAGTAGGATTTGGAAGATAGTCGGTAGGTTTAGGAAGACGAGTGAGTACAGGATTTGGACCAAAAGTTCTCTAGCAATAGACTTTTGGTTATAGAGTGAATGTAAATGTCAGCACATATGAAGTGTCAGTCACTATGTTGAACTGGGGAAAATATGTAGAAAAGCAGATATCAATAGAAACATTACGAAATCAGGCAAAGTATAAAGTGAGGGATAGAATTAGACATTTTCAACAGTGTTGAGTTTGAATATATAAATAGGAAAAAAACAAATATGTAGTCACCAATAGGATTGAAAATTGACAGCATTAGGCAACCTGGACATGGATGTTTTTAGAAATCCATGTTCACTTTCCATTTAGGCTTTGGTACAATCATAAGTGTGACCTTTCCATTTTTTGTCCAGAATATTACTGTGATAATGAGCTGACATGAGTATTTCTTTCACCATTTCTGGGAGCAATATATTGAAGATGTAATATTAGAATCGGGGTACAAAGAGGTGTACCCTGTTTCTATGAACATAGAAAAAAAGCATGAATAGACCATACTGTGAATAAATAATATATTTTTTTCAACTTTAAATAATGAATTGAACTGATATCTGAAAAATTAAAGGAAATCGTATATTGATATACAATCATTCATTCCAACCAGTTATATATCTATTGGAAATATTAGTGTTTTGGTTTATCATGAAGAGTGTGTGAGTTTTGCTTCAAAAATATTATGGAAATTCAAAATTATGTGTTTGGAAAGAAGTCTGATGAAAAGACCAGTCAAGAAACCCTGACAATACATGTGTTCTGAAGCAAGAAGTGATTAAAGTTGAAACAAATGCCTATTAATTTGTGAACTTGTGGATGCAATGTATATCCTATGATGTGCAAAAACTGAAGAAACAATAATGTACCAGTGTCGAATACAAATGAATGACAAATTACATATCATGTCCCATAGGAGTCTTCTTGCATTGATGTTAGACTGGGTCAGTTACTGTAGAGTAATTAGGATTTGTATGCACCATTCACTGAAGTTAGGTTTCAGTACTATGAAACAAATATGTATTTCAGGTGGATGAATATTTCTGATTATAATATTGTGAAAAGTTGATTATAAATCCACATACATGTACATGAATGAATTTAGAGAGTATATATTAGACACATTTTTTCATATTTTGAAAAATTTGGAGAGTATATATATATCTATGTCTATACACACACACAGACACACACACACACAGGCACACACACACACAAAGACACACACACACACACACAACATTCACAGACATTAAAAAGTACCAATATAAATGCCAATCGAAATTCATCAGTAAATATATATCATCCACAGATGCAAAAATATTTATTTTACTGAACATGAGTTTATGCATAATTTTGTTCTACTACACGTTCTCCTATAGGTTGAATTTTCATTTCCAACAGCATTTAGGAGGAGTGAACACTTCTCACAATTTGTATCTGCCAAGACAGCCACCTCACAAAAATGTATGTGTGATACCTGGTAGGATTCTATATATGCATATAAATATACATGTGTGAATAGGCTACAGAAAAAGGAAACAAGAATTCACATATTTGTTAAGTTTAAAAAGAGATGGAGAATATTTCAATTAAAATTTGACGAGATTTATAACTCCTACCTTATATAATGCAAATGTCAAGTCCAACTATACAACATGTCTCCTCTGAAGTGCTTGTATTTCTATTGTGTTTGGTTGAATTTCCCCATTATATTAGGATGAATAGTCTGAGTCTACTAGGTAAGTTTTAGTGTCCGGAATTCAGTAATTCTAATGGAAAATTGGAAAATGAATCCAATGTGTATGTAAATATATGCTGCACAAATATCCTCGTGCTCTCATCCAGAAGAATGCCTTGACATTACCTTCACCCCAAGTAAGACACAATTAGAGGAGAAGAGTTACACAATCAGTGAATACATATCTGGAATGGAAAATGGTCAGGAGTTCACAACCTTGGAGGTGGTTTAGGAGTTTCCAAAAGTAAGGGACATGGTAAACACTCCACAAACATGTAACTCTGCTGGCCTAAAAACTTTTTGAGAAACTGCCTCTGAGTTTCCGCACTTGAAATATATGTTGTTTTCATGAGATTTGGCTTCCTTTGTAGTGAGACCATCAAAGCTGGGTCTGCATCTATGTGACCTGGAGGACATGGTTTCTTATTTTCCAATGAACAAGATGAAGCAGTGCTGAATCCTCTCTTTTTAGGTAAATTGAGGCCACTAGAGACTAAGTGTCTCCCCATCTCCCCGTGTGTACTGTGAAGCCATTTGGTCCTCCTCCACTTTTTGTGGTGTTTAGGCTGCTGCACTGTGAGTTTGGTATTTGTTTCACGAAATACTAGCAGCTAAACTGGGACACAGTGCTGGAGGGAGTTCTGTCACGTGTGGTGGGTCATGGTCTGCAAGAGAATGCACCAACTAGGCTTCTATCTCTCACAGCTTGCCCCATTGCCTCCTTGTCCATATCAACCTGATTCTTAATTTTCCTCTTAAAACTCTCCATATAACAAGATGCCTTTACATATAAGGGTCTGCTGGCAGCACCATGTCAGTTACAAGCCATTTGGAATCCAATGGTAGATCCACATGGCCCTACCACGGATGTTTTATCAAACACCTCCCCAGCACTGCTCTAGACCCACTACTCAGCAGGCTCCAACTTACTGGCATCTCTGTTCTACACCATTTTCATGAAACTCAGTAAATCAAGGCACTGTCTGGTATACTCATGATCAGTAATAGGACATCCAATGTTTCTCCAGTGCCACCTGGTCATAGGAATTTCAAAAATTTCATGGTATATATCTAGCCATTTTTCAAGCATGAAGTTGGAGGCACTGTGGGTTTCAATTCATTCAGCAAAGATTAAATGGTGAGGAAGCTCATTTCAATGAAATCTCTGGAGAAATCTCACAGGCAAGGCTTCCCAAAGAATGGACAAACGGTCACATTAGGCCAGGCCCATTGAGGTCTACAATGTGAGGTGCATGTGTGTTTTGACTCTCAACTATGGCTACCATTTCTTTAAAAATAAAATCATGTGATATCCTTGCTGAGATTCCCAGGCCTCTGTGGAAATCTACCCGGGGCCTAGGTCTCAGTTTCCAAGAGCGACTTTCATGCGTGGCCTCTTAAAATCCCAACAAAATTCATAGCAATGCTTCTCTGAGTTCAGTTCCAAAACCCAGTGTTTAAGGGGAATCACACCAGAGTTCAAGCCCACGTGGAACCAGTCATTTTTTCCAATGCCACACAAATGACCAACATTAAAACCAAAACACTCCCACATGGCCCTCACCTTATTCCATATAGTCAATCATCTTAAACTCTGGCTGGAGGTTTCATGAGGGGTGCAGCCCAAGACAGTGTCCAAAATCAGCTCGTTTGCCCCTCATTTGCCTAAATTCAGGGTAGCCTGGACACCGTTGCTGTGAACCAGGAGTGAACAAATAAGCCTGCCGTTAATACTTCTATGTTTCTCCAATTTGAGGGCTACTGATTTTAGGTATCGATTCTTTAGGTGATTTAGAGTCATGCGAAAATACAACCACCTCTGCAGGGCTTTGAAGAACTCATTTGACTCACAGAATCCCTATTCATATTTGTTGGAGTGCAGGAACCTAACAGAGGAAGGCAAGAGTCTTCATCCACAATGAATGATATTTTTTGCCATTTTGGTTTTGGAAGCTCACATGGGATCATTCTTAAGATCCATCAGGTGCTGAGAATCTAAGTCACAGCCACACACAGGACCAAGAGGCTGATAAAGACACATCCCTTTCCAAAGCAATTAAGCAAAGAACCACAGGTGAGGCCCATTCATTTCCATTTGAAAACTGTTTTCTTCAGGCTTCACAAAGGGGTGGCCTGAGGCAAAGACCTTCCTGACATTCAGTGCAACACAACAATAAGTAAGCAAAAAGCCCAAAGCAGTGTTTCTGCACTAAGACTTTCCTGGTCACACTGATATCTGAGTTTTCTGAGATGCTCGCCATTCTCTTCAACTATCCTTTACATGGCCATGTCACAGAGCTTGGAGGTGGTACATATTTTGGACACAAATCCCTGAGCCCATTCTGGAGAGTGGCCAGAATTCAGGAAGAAAACAACAACTTAGAAAGATAGCAGGTGTTGCACATCGATAAGACAAGCTGCAGTCCATTCATATATTGGGCAGGATGAATTATAGGGAAGATTTATACTAGACAGGACACATCCATTAATGCATTCTCTTTTCTAATGTCTACAACAACGGACACAGTGGGATACACATAAACAGAAACACTCGCCTTGTCAAATGACTTACTAGAAACTGTCTGCTCCAAACCAAACAAACCGCCTTTTCGATCTATTCTCAGAACATGAGACAAAACAACAAACCCACACCCACTCCCACAAAGGCACCTCCTTCCCCCAAGTAGGTCTGTGACTATCCGGAGTGTCCTCTGACTGGTGGGCCAAACTATGTTTCCCCGAAATGGCCTGTCTTCTCTCAGATCTTGTTTCCTTGACGAACTCTGTGAAGATGTCAGGAAAAAGTGGTTAGCCACTACCTGTTTTCTCAGGAAAGGTCCATCTTCAGAGCTCTCCTGGCATTTGGCCATCCTCACATCATTAGGTACCAAGAAAACTGACTCTGTCCTTGGTAAATCCAAACAAGTGAGCCCACTGGGCCTGGGACTGGGACTGCCTCTGGGTGCCTGGCTTCTTGGATACCAAGTTCAGAGAGTTCCATCACCAAGGAAATGAGGTATGTCACATTCTTTGGAACTGAATGAGGTCACTGCCTTGGCAACCACTTTGTCCTAACAGTTGCTTCCAAGGGTTACATAAGATGGAGGTTTCCCCTACTTCCTGTGACCCTTTCATAAGGTAGAATGTATATCAACCATTGGCACCCGGGAACAGCTCTCCACTCAGGCCTGGATTGTTCCACCTTGTCTACAATAAGAAGAGAGAGGCAGATTCAGACACATCCCTTCATCCTGACCAGGTTGTTTGCCATGGAAGATGACTTTTGCTCTCTCAGGTGCTTCATACCTGCCTACAACTTCTCCAGGTATCATTTGTGCATGGACATTTGAGGTTCTCATCTGGTGGAAGATCCCCAACTTTCCTGTATTGTAAGAACCCCTCTGTCCCTGCTCTTCTGTAAAATGATTGAGGGAACAGTGTATACCTGGGGTTAAAAACAGGTTTGATTTGGTGATGAATGATTCTGTGCGATGAATAATGGGATTGGGAACCTGCAATATTTACAAGAATATAGAGGTGAAATATAAGTATGAAAAAAGAAATCTAGGTATGCTTTGAAGCCCAGAAGGGTTTTGCCCTTGATTGGGATACTTAGCTTTGAATTATGTTCTGCAAAGATGTGTCAGATAATTTCATATACAATGGCATAGGACCTTGTACATTGGATGATTGAATTTAGAAGAGAACATCCAGTCAAAAAGGGATATTCAGTAGGATTAGGAAGATAGTCTGTAGGTTTAGGAAGACGAGTGAGTATAGGATTTGGACCAAAAGTTCTTTAGCAATAGACTTTTGGTTATAGAGTGAATGTAAATGTCTGCACATATGAATAGTCAGACACTATATTGAACTGGGGAAAATATGTAGAAAAGCAGATATCAATGGAAACATTACGAAATCAGGCAAAGTATAAAGTGAGGGATAGAATTAGACATTTTCAACAGGGTTGAGTTTCAATATATAAATTAGGAAAAAACAAATATGTAGTCACCAATAGGAGTGACAATTGACAGCATTAGGCAACCTGGACATGGATGTTTTTAGAAATCCATGTTCACTTTCCATTTAGGCTTTGGTACAATCATAAGTGTGACCTTTCCATTTTTTGTCCAGAATATTACTGTGATAATGAGCTGACATGAGTATTTCTTTCACCATTTCTGGGAGCAATATATTGAAGATGTAAAATTAGAATCGGGGGTACAAATAGGTGTACCCTGTTTCTATGAACATAGAGAAAAACCACGAATAGACCATACTGTGAATAAATAATATAACTTTTTTGAACTTTAAATAATGAATTGAACTGATATCTGAAAAATAAAAGGAACTTGTATATTGATATACAATCATTCATTCCATACAGTTATATATCTAATGGAAATATTAGTGTTTTGGTTTATCATGAAGAGTGTGTGAGTTTTGCTTCAAAATGATTATGGAAATTCAAAATAATATGTTTGGAAAGAAGTCTCATGAAAAGACCAGTCAAGAAACCCTGACAATACATGTGTTCTGAAGCAAGAAGTGATTAATGTTGAAACAAATGCCTATTAATTTGTGAACTTGTGGATGAAATGTATATCCTATGATGTGCAAAAACTGAAGAAACAATAATGTACCAGTGTCGAATACAAATGAATGACAAATTACATATCATGTCCCATAGGAGTCTACTTGCATTGATGTTAGACTGGGTCAGATACTGTAGAATAATTAGGATTTGTATGCACCCTTCACTGAAGTTAGTAGTCAGTACTAGGAAACAAATATGTATTTCAGGTGGATGAATATTTCTGATTATAATCTTGTGAAAAGTTGATTATAAATCAACATACATGAACATGAATGAATTTAGAGAGTGTATACTAGACACATATATTTCATATTTGGAAAACGTTGGCGAGTATATCTATATCTATATCTTTACACACACACACACACACACACACACACACAACACTCACAGACATTAAAAAGTACCAATATAAATGCCAATCGAAATTCATCAGTAAATATATATCATCCACAGATGCAAAAATATTTATGTTTCTGAACATGAGTTTATGTATAATGTTGTTCTTCTAGGACGCTCTCTTATAGGTTGAATTTTCATTTCCAACAGCATTTAGGAGGACTGAACACTTCTCACAATTTGTATCTGCCAAGACAGCCACCTTACAAAAATGTACGTGTGATACCTGGTAGGATTCTATATATGCATATAAATATACATGTGTGAATAGGCTACAGAAATTGGAAACAAGTATACATATTTGTTAAGTTTAAAAACACATGGAGAATATTTCAATTAAAATTTGACTAGATGTATAACTCCTACCTTATATAATGCAAATGTCAAGTCCAACTATAGAACATGTCTCCTCTGAAGTGCTTGTATTTCTATTGTGTTTGGTTAATTTTCCCCATTATATTAGGATGAATAGTCTGAGTCTACTAGCTATGGGTTAGTGTCATGGATTCAGTACTTCGAATGAAAAATTGGAAAATGAATCCAATGTGTATGTAAATATATGCTGCACAAATATCCTCCCGCTCTCATCCAAAACAATGCCTTGACATTACCTTCACCCCAAGTAAGACACAATTAGAGGAGAAGAGTTACACAATCAGTGAATACATATCTGGAGTGGAAAATGCTCAGGAGTTCACAACCTTGGAGGTGGTTTAGGAGTTTCCAAAAGTAAGGGACATGGTAAACACTCCACAAACATGTAACTCTGCTGGTCTAAAAACTGTTTGAGAAACTGCCTCTGAGCTTCCGCACTTGAAATATATGTTGTTTTCATGAGATTTGGCTTCCTTTGTAGTGAGACCATCAAAGCTGGGTCTGCATCTATGTGACCTGGAGGACATGGTTTCTTATTTTCCAATGAACAAGATGAAGCAGGGCTGAATCCTCTCTTTATAGGTAAACTGAGGCCACTGGGGACTAAGTGTCTCCCCGTCTCCACGTGTGGACTGTGAAGCCATTTGGTCCTCCTCCACTTTTTGTGGTTTTTAGGCTGCTGCACTGTGAGTTTGGTATTTGTTTCACGAAATACTAGCAGCTAAACTGGGACACAGTGCTGGAGGGAGTTCTGTCACGTGTGGTGGGTCAGGGTCTGCAAGAGAATGCACCAACTAGGCTTCTATCTCTCACAGCTTGCCCCATTGCCCCCTTGTCCATATCAACCTGATTCTTAATTTTCCTCTTAAAACTCTCCATATAACAAGATGCCTTTACATATAAGGGTCTGCTGGCAGCACCATGTCAGTTACAAGCCATTTGGAATCCAATGGTAGATGCACATGGTCCTACCACGGATGTTTTATCAAACGCCTCCCCACCACTGCTCTAGACCCACTACTCAGCAGGCTCCAAATTACTGGCATCTCTGCTCTACACCATTTTCATGAAACTCAGTAAATCAAGGCACTGTCTGGTATACTCATGATCAGCAACAGGACATCCAATGTTTCTCCAGTGCCACCTGGTCATAGGAATTTCAAAAATTTCATGGTATTTATCTAGCCATTTTTCAAGCATGAAGTTGGAGGCACTGTGGGTTTCAATTCATTAGGCAAACATTAAATGATTAGGAAGCTCATTTCAATGAAATCTCTGGAGAACTGTCACAGGCAAGGCTTCCCAAAGAATGGACAAAACGTCACATTAGGCCAGGCCCATTGAGGTCAACAATGTGAGGTCCATGTGTGTTTTGACTCTCAATTATGGCTGCCATTTCTTTAAGAATAAAATCATGTGATATCCTTGCTGAGATTCCCAGGCCTCAGTGGAAATCTACCCGGGGCCTAGGTCTCAGTTTCCAAGAGCGACTTTCATGCGTGGCCTCTTAAAATCCCAACAAAATTCATGGCAATGCTTCTCTGAGTTCAGTTCCAAAACCCAGTGTCTAAGGGGAATCACACCAGAGTTCAAGCCCACGTGGACCCAGTCATTTTTTCCAATGCCACACAAATGACCAACATTAAAACCAAAACACTCCCACAGGGCCCTCACCTTATTCCATATAGTCAATCATCTTAACCTCTGGCTGGAGGTTTCCATGAGGGACGCAGCCCAAGACAGTGTCCAAAATCAGCTCGTTTGCCCCTCATTTGCCTAAATTCAGGGTAGCCTGGACACCGTTGCTGTGAACTAGGAGTGAACAAATAAGCCTGCAGTTAATACTTCTGTGTTTCTCCAATTTGAGGCCTATTGATTTTAGGTATGGATTCTTTAGGTGATTTAGAGTCATGCGAAAACACAAGCACCTCTGCAGGGCTTTAAGAACTCATTTAATCCAAAGAATCCCTATTCTCATTTGTTGGAGTGCAGGAACCTAACAGAGGAAGGCAAGAGACTTCATCCACAATGAATGATATTTTTTTGCCATTTTGGTTTTGGAAGCTAACATGGGATCATTCTTAAGATCCATCAGGTGCTGAGAATCTAAGTCACAGAGACACACAGGTCCAAGAGGCTGATAAAGACACATCCCTTTCCAAAGCAATTAAACAAAGAGCCACAGGTGAGGCCCATTCATTTCCATTTGAAAACTGTTTTCTTCAAGCTTCACAAAGGGGTGGCCTGAGGCAAAGACCTTCCTGACATTCAGTGCAACACAACAATAAGTAAGCAAAAGGCCCAAAGCAGGGTTTCTGCACTGAGACTTTCCTGGTCACACAGAAATCTGAGTTTTCTGAGATGCTCGCCATTCTCTTCAGCTATCCAGTACATGGCCATGTCACAGAGCTTGGAGGTGGTACATATTTTGGACACAAATCCCTGAGCCTATTCTGGAGAGTGGCCAGAATTCAGGAAGAAAACAACAACTTAGAAAGATACCAGGTGTTGCACATCAATAAGACAAGCTGCAGTCCATTCATATGTTGGGCAGGATGAATTATGGGAAGATTTATACTAGACAGAACACATCCATTAATGCATTCTCTTTTCTAATGTCTACAACAACGGACACAGTGGGATACACATAAACAGAAACACTCGCCTTGTCAAATGACTTACTAGAAACTGTCTGCTCCAAACCAAACAAATCGCCTTTTCTATCTATTCTCAGAACATGAGACAAAACAACAAACACACACCCACTCCCACAAAGGCACCTCCTTCCCCCATGTAGGTCTGTGACTATCCGGAGTGTCCTCTGACTGGTGGGCCATACTATGTTCCCCCGAAATGGCCTGTCTTCTCTCAGATCTTGTTTCCTTGACCAACTCTGTGAAGATGTCAGGAAAAAGTGGTTAGCCACTACCTGTTTTCTCAGGAAAGGTCCATCTTCAGAGCTCTCCTGGCATTTGGCCATCCTCACATCATTAGGTACTAAGAAAACTGACTCTGTCCTTGGTAAATCCAAACAAGTGAGCCCACTGGGCCTGGGACTGGGACTGCCTCTGGGTGCCTGGCTTCTTGGATACCAAGTTCAGAGAGTTCCATCACCAAGGAAATGAGGTATGTCACATTCTTTGGAACTGAATGAGGTCACTGCCTTGGCAACCACTTTGTCCTAACAGTTGCTTCCAAGGGTTACATAAGATGGAGGTTTCCCCTACTTCCTGTGACCCTTTCATAAGGTAGAATGTATATCAACCATTGGCACCCAGGAACAGCTCTCCACTCAGGCCTGGATTGTTCCACCTTGTCTACAATAAGAAGAGAGAGGCAGATTCAGACACATCCCTTCATCCTGACCAGGTTGTTTGCCATGGAAGATGACTTTTGCTCTCTCAGGAGCTTCATACCTGCCTACAACTTCTCCATGTATCATTTATGCATGGACATTTGAGGTTCTCATCTGGTGGAAGATCCCCAACTTTCCTGTATTGTAAGAACCCCTCTGTCCCTGCTCTTCTGTAAAATGATTGAGGGAACAGTGTATACCTGGGGTTAAAAACAGGTTTGATTTGGTGATGAATGATTCTGTGCGATGAATAATGGGATTGGGAACCTGCAATATTTACAAGAATATAGAGGTGAAATATAAGTTTGAAAAAAGAAATCTAGGTATGCTTTAAAGCCCAGAGGGTTTTGCCCTTGATTGGGATACTTAGCTTTGAATTATGTTCTGCAAACATGTCTCAGTTAATTTGATATACAATGGCATAGGACCTTGTACATTGGATGATTGAATTTAGAAGAGAACATCCAGTGAAAAAGGGATATTCAGTAGGATTAGGAAGATAGTCGGTAGGTTTAGGAAGACGAGTGAGTATAGGATTTGGACCAAAAGTTCTTTAGCAATAGACTTTTGGTTATAGAGTGAATGTAAATGTCAGCACATATGAAGAGTCAGACACTATGTTGAACTGGGGAAAATATGTAGAAAAGCAGATATCAATGGAAACATACGAAATCAGGCAAAGTATAAAGTGAGGGATAGAATTAGACATTTTCAACAGGGTTGAGTTTCAATATATAAATTAGGAAAAAACAAATATGTAGTCACCAATAGGATTGAAAATTGACAGCATTAGGCAACATTTACATGGATGTTTTTAGAAATCCATGTTCACTTTCCATTTAGGCTTTGGTACAATCATAAGTGTGACCTTTCCATTTTTTGTCCAGAATATTACTGTGATAACGAGGTGACATGAGTATTTCTTTCACCATTTCTGGGAGCAATATATTGAAGATGTAAAATTAGAATCGGGGGTACAAATAGGTGTACCCTGTTTCTATGAACATAGAGAAAAACCACGAATAGACCATACTGTGAATAAATAATATAACTTTTTTGAACATTAAATAATGAATTGAACTGATATCTGAAAAAAAAGGAAATTGTATATTGATATACAATCATTCATTCCAACCAGTTATATATCTAATGGAAATATTAGTGTTTTGGTTTATCATAAAGAGTGTGTGAGTTTTGCTTCAAAATGATTATGGAAATTCAAAATAATGTGTTTGGAAAGAAGTCTCATGAAAAGACCAGTCAAGAAACCCTGACAATACATGTGTTCTGAAGCAAGAAGTGATTAATGTTGAAACAAATGCCTATTAATTTGTGAACTTGTGGATGAAATGTATATCCTATGATGTGCAAAAACTGAAGAAACAATAATGTACCAGTGTCGAATACAAATGAATGACAAATTACATATCATGTCCCATAGGAGTCTACTTGCATTGATGTTAGACTGGGTCAGATACTGTAGAATAATTAGGATTTGTATGCACCTTTCACTGAAGTTAGTTTTCAGTACTACAAAACAAATATGTATTTCAGGTGGATGAATATTTCTGATTATAATCTTGTGAAAAGTTGATTACAAATCCACATACATGAACATGAATGATATAGAGAGTGTATATTAGACACATATATTTTATATTTTGAAAAATTCGGAGAGTATATCTATATCTATATCTATACCTATATCTATCTATCTATCTATCTATATCTATATCTATATCTATATATATATACACACACACACACACACAAACACATACACACACACAACACTCACAGACATTAAAAAGTACCAATATAAATGCCAATCTGAATTCATCAGTAAATATATATCATCCACAGAGGCAAAAATATTTATTTTACTGAACATGAGTTTATGTATAAAGTTGTTCTACTAGGACGCTCTCCTATAGGTTGAATTTTCATTTCCAACAGCATTTAGGAGGAGTGAACACTTCTCACAATTTGTATCTGCCAAGACAGCCACCTCACAAAAATGTACGTGTGATACCTGCTAGGATTCTATATATGCATATATATATATATATACATGTGTGAAGAGGCTACAGAAGAGGGAAACAAGAATTCACATATTTGTTAAGTTTAAAAACACATGGAGAATATGTCCATTAAAATTTGAATAGATTTATAACCCCTACCTTATATAATGCAAATGTCGAGTCCAACTATACAACATGTCTCCTCTGAAGTGCTTGTATTTCTATTGTGTTGGGTTAATTTTCCCCATTATATTAGGATGAATAGTCTGAGTCTTTTAGGTATGGCTTAGTGTCAGGAATTCAGCATTTCGAATGGAAAATTGGAAAATGAATCCAATGTGTATGTAAATATATGCTGCACAAATATCCTCCCGCTCTCATCCAGAAGAATGCCTTGACATTACCTTCACCCCAAGTAAGACACAATTAGAGGAGAAGAGTTACAAAATCAGGGAATACATATCTGGAATGGAAAATGATCAGGAGTTCACAACCTTGGAGGTGGTAGAGGAGTTTTCAAAACTAAGGGACAGGGTAAACACTCCACAAACATGGAGCTCTGCTGGCCTAAAAACTTTTTGAGAAACTGCCTCTGAGCTTCTGTACTTGAAATATATGTTGTTTTCAGGAGATTTGGCTTCCTTTGTAGTGAGACCATCAAAGCTGGGTCTGCATCTATGTGACCTGGAGGACATGGTTTCTTATTTTCCAATGAACAAGATGAAGCAGTGCTGAATCCTCTCTTTGTAGGTAAACTGAGACCACTGGGTACTAAGTGTCTCCCCGTGTGTACTGTGAAGCCATTTGGTTCTCCTCCACTTTTTGTGGTGTTTTTGCTGCTGCACTGTGAGTTTGGTATTTGTTTCCCGAAATACTAGGAACTAAACTGGGACACAGTGCTGGAGGGAGTTCTGTCACGTGTGGTGGGTCTGGGTCTGCAAGAGAATGCACCAACTAGGCTTCTATCTCTCACAGCTTGCCCAATTGACCCCATGTCCATATCAACCTGATTCTTAATTTTCCTCTGAAAACTCTCCATATAACAAGATGCCTTTACATATAAGGGTCTGCTGGCTGCACCATATCAGTTACAAGCCATTTGGAATCCAATGGTAGATCCACATGGCACTACCACGGATGTTTTATCAAACACCTCTCCACCACTGCTCTAGACCCACTACTCAGCAGACTCCAACTTACTGGCATCTCTGTTCTACACCATTTTTATGAAACTCAGTAAATCAAGGCACTGTCTGGTATACTCATGATCAGCAACAGGACATCCAATGTTTCTCCAGTGCCACCTGGTCATTGGAATTTCAAAAATTTCATGGTATTTATTTAGCCATTTTTCAAGCATGAAGTTGGAGGCACTGTGGGTTTCAATTCATTCAGCAAACATTAAATGGTGAGGAAGCTCATTTCAATGAAATCTCTGGAGAACCCTCACAGGCAAGGCTTCCCAAAAAGTGAACAAAAGGTCACATTAGGCCAGGCCCATTGAGGTCTACAATGTGAGGTCCATGTGTGTTTTGACTCTAAACTATGGCTGCCATTTCTTTAAGAATAAAATCATGTGATATCTTTGCTGAGATTCCCAGGCCTCTGTGGAAATCCACCGGGGCCTAGGTCTCAGTTTCCAAGAGCGACTTTCATGCGTGGCCTCTTAAAATCCCAACAAAATTCATGCCAATGCTTCTCTGAGTTCAGTTTCAAATCCCAGTCTCTAAGGGGAATCACACCAGAGTTCAAGCCCACTTGGTCCCAGTCATTTTTTCCAATGCCACACAAATGATCAAAATTAAAATCAAAACACTCCCACATGGCCCTCATCTTATTCCATATAGTCAATCATCTTAACCTCTGGGTGGAGGTTTCCATGAGGGGCGCAGCCAAAGACAGTGTCCAAAATCAGCTCCTTTGCCCCTCATTTGCCTAAATTCAGGGTAGCCTGGACACCGTTTCTGTGAACCAGGATTGAACAAATAAGCCTGCCGTTAATACTTCTGTGTTTCTCCAATTTGATGCCTACTGATTTTAGGTATCGATTCTTTAGGTGATTTCGAGTCATGCGAAAACACAAGCACCTCTGCAGGGCTTTGAAGAACTCATTTGACCCAAAGAATCCCTATTCTCATTTGATGGAGTGCAGGAACCTAACAGAGGAAGAAAAGAGACTTCATCCATAATGAATGATATTTTTGCCATTTTGGTTTTGGAAGCTCACATGGGATCATTCTTAAGATCCATCAGGTTCTGTGAATATAAGTCACAGGAACACACACAGGTCCAAGAGGCTGATAAAGACACATCCCTTTCCAAAGCAATTAAGCAAAGAGCCACAGGTGAAGCCCATTCATTTCCATTTGAAAACTGTTTTCTTCAGGCTTCACAAAGGAGTGGCCTGAGGCAAAGACCTTCCTGACATTGAGTGCAACACAACAATAAGTAAGCAAAAGGCCCAAAGCAGGGTTTCTGCACTGAGACTTTAATGGTCACGCTGATATCTGAGTTGTCTGAGATTCTCGCCATTCTCTTCAGCTATCCAGTACATGGCCATGTCACAGAGCTTGGAGGTGGTACATATTTTGGACACAAATCCATGAGCCTATTCTGGAAAGTGTCCAGAATTCAGAAAGAAAACAACAACTTAGAAAGATAGCAGGTGTTGCACATCGATAAGACAAGCTGCAGTCCTTTCATATATTGGGCAGGATGAATTATGGGAAGATTTATACTAGACAGGACACACCCATTAATGCATTCTCTTTTCTAAAGTCTACAACAACGAACACAGGGGAATACACAGAAACAGAAAAACTCGCCATGTCAAATGACTTACTAGAAACTGTCCATTCCAAACCAAACAAACCTACTTTCCTATCTATTCTCAGAACATGAGACAAAACAACAAACCCACACCCACTCCTCCAAAGGCACCTCCTTCCCCCAAGTAGGTCTGTGACTATCCGGAGTGTCCTCTGACTGGTGGGCCATACTATGTTCCCCCAAAATGGACTGTCTTCTCTCAGATCTTGTTTCATTGACCAACTCTGTGAAGATGTCAGGAAAAAGTGGTTAGACACTACCTGTTTTCTCAGGAAAAATCCATCTTCACAGCTCTCCTGGCATTTGGCCATCCTCACATCATTAGGTACCAAGAAAACTGACTGTCCTTGGTAAATCCAAACAAGTGAGCCCACTGGGACTGGGACATGGACTGCCTCTGGGTGCCTGGCTTCTTGGATACCAAGTTCAGAGAGTTCCATCACCAAGGAAATGAGGTATGTCACATTCTTTGGAACTGAATGAGGTCCCTGCCTTGGCACCCACTTTGTCCAAACAGTTGCTTCCAAGGGTAAGATAAGATGGAGGTTGCCCCTACTTCCTGTGACACTTTCATAAGGTAGAATGTATATCAACCATTGGCACCCGGGAACAGCTCTCCACTCATGCCTGGTTTGGTCCATCATCTCTAAAATAAGAAGAGAGAGGCAGATTGAGACACATCCCTTCATCCTGACCAGGTTCTTTTCCATGGAAGAGGACTTTTGCTCTCTCTGGTGCTTCATACCTGCCTACAACTTCTCCAGGTATCATTTGTGCATGGACATTTGAGGTTCTCATCAGGTGGAAGGCCCCCAACTTTTCTGTATTGTAAGAACCACTCTGTCCCTGCTCTTCTGTAAATTCATTGAGGGAACAGTGTATACTTGGGGTTAAAAACAGGTTTCATTTGGGTTAGGAATGATTCTGTGTGATGAATAATGGTATTGGAAACATGCAATATTTACAAGAATATAGAGTTGAAATATAAGTATGAAAACAGAAATCAAGGTATGATTTGAAGCCCAGAATAGTGTTGCCCTTGATTGGGATACTTAGCTTTGAATTATGTTCTGCAAAGTTGTCTCAGATAATTCGAAATACAATGGCATAGGATCTTGTAAATTGGATGATTGAATTTAGAAGAGAACATCCAGTCAAAAAGGGATATTCAGTAGGATTAGGAAGATAGTCGGTAGGTTTAGGAAGAAGAGTGAGTATAGGATTTGGACCAAAAGTTCTTTAGCAATAGACTTTCGGTTATAGAGTGAATGTAAATGTCAACACACATGAAGAGTCAGTCAGTATGTTGAACTGGGGAAAATATGTAGAAAAGCCGATATCAATAGAAACATTACGAAATGAGGCAAAGTATAAAGTGAGTGATAGAATTAGACATTTTCAACAGGGTTGAGTTTGAATATATAAATTAGGAAAAAACAAATATGTAGTCACCAATAGAATTGACAATTGACAGCATTAGGCAACCTGGACATAGATGTTTTTAGAAATCCATGTTCACTTTCTATTTAGGCTTTGGTACAATCATAAGTGTGACCTTTCCATTTTTTGTCCAGAATATTACTGTGATAATGAGGTGACATGAGTATTTCTTTCACCATTTCTGGGAGCAATATATTGAAGATGTAAAATTAGAATTGGTTGTACAAAGAGGTGTACCCTGTTTGTATGAACATAGAGAAAAAGCATGAATAGACCATACTGTGAATAAATAATATAACTTTTTTGAACTTTAAATAATGCATTGAACTGATATCTGAAAAATTAAAGGAAATCGTATATTGATATACAATCATTAATTCCAACCAGTTATTTATCTAATGGAAATATTAGTGTTTTCTTTTATCATGAAGAGTTTGTGAGTTTTGCTTCAAAATGATTATGGAAATTCAAAATAATGTGTTTGGTAAGAAGTCTCATGAAAAGACCAGTCAAGAAACCCTGACAATACATGTGTTCTGAAGCAAGAAGTGATTAAAGTTGAAACAAATGCCTATTAATTTGTGAACTTGTGGGTGAAATGTATATCCTATGATGTGCAAAAACTGAAGAAACAATAATGTACCAGTGTCGAATACAAATGAATGACAAATTACATATCATGTCCCATAGGAATCTACTTGCATTGATGTTAGACTGGGTCAGTTACTGTAGAATAATTAGGATATGTATGCACCATTCACTGAAGTTAGTTTTCAGTACTAGGAAACAAATATGTATTTCAGGTGCATGAATATTACTGATTATAATCTTGTGAAAAGTTGATTATAAATCCACATACATGAACATGAATGAATTTAGAGAGTGTATATTAGACACATATATTTCATATTTTGAAAAATTTGGAGAGTATATCTATATCTATATCTATATCTATACACACACACACACACACACACACACACACACAACACTCACAGACATTAAAAAGTACCAATATAAATGCCAATCGAAATTCATCAGTAAATATATGTCATCCAGAAATGCAAAACTATTTATTTTACTGAATATGACTTTATGTATAACGTTGTTCGACTAGGACGGTCTCCTATAGGTTGAATTTTTATTTCCAACAGCATTTAGGAGGAGTGAACTCTTCTCACAATTTGTATCTGCTAATAGAGCCACCTCACAAAATGTACGTGTGATACCTGCTAGGATTCTATATATGCATATATATATATACATGTGTGAATAGGCTAAAGAAAAGGGAAACAAGAATTCACATATTTCTTAAGTTTAAAAACACATGGAGAATATGTCCATTAAAATTTGAATACATTTATAACTCCTACCTTATATAATGCAAATGTCAAGTCCAACTATACAACATGTCTCCTCTGAAGTGCTTGTATTTCTATTGTGTTGGGTTAATTTTCCCCATTATATTAGGATGAATAGTCTGAGTCTACTAGGTATGGCTTAGTGTCAGGAATTCAGCATTTCGAATGGAAAATTGGAAAATGAATCCAATGTGTATGTAAATATATGCTGCACAAATATCCTCCCGCTCTCATCCAGAAGAATGCCTTGACATTACCTTCACCCCAAGTAAGACACAATTAGAGGAAAAGAGTTACAAAATCAGGGAATACATATCTGGAATGTAAAATGCTCAGGAGTTCAGAACCTTGGAGGTGGTAGAGGAGTTTGCAAAACTAAGGGACAGGGTAAACACTCCACAAATATGGAGCTCTGCTGGCCTAAAAACTTTTTGAGAAACTGCCTCTGAGCTTCCGCCCTTGAAATATATGTTGTTTTCAGGAGATTTGTCTTCCTTTGTAGGGAGACCATCAAAGCTGGGTCTGCATCTATGTGACCTGGAGGACATGGTTTCTTATTTTCCAATGAACAAGATGAAGCAGTGCTGAATCCACTCTTTGTAGGTAAACTGAGGCCACTGGGGACTAAGTTTCTCCCCGTGTGGACTGTAAAGCCATTTGGTCCTCCTCCACTTTTTGTGGTGTTTTTGCTGCTGCACTGTGAGTTTGGTATTTGTTTCACGAAATACTAGGAGCTAATCTGGGACAGAGTGCTGGAGGGAGTTCTGTCACGTGTGGTGCGTCAGGGTCTGCTAGAGAATGCACCAAATAAGCTTCGATCTCTCACAGCTTGCCCCATTTCCCCCTTGTCCATATCAACCTGATTCTTAATTTTCCTCTGAAAACTCTGCATATAACAAGATGCTTTTACATATAAGGGTCTGCTGGCTGTACCACGTCAGTTACAAGCCATTTGGAATCCAATGGTAGATCCACATGGCCCTACCACGGATGTTTTATCAAACACCTCCCCAGCACTGCTCTAGACCCACTACTCAGCAGGCTCCAACTTACTGCCATCCTATTCTACACCATTTTCATGAAACTCCGTAAATCAAGGCACTGTCTGGTATACTCATGATCAGCAACAGGACATCCAATGTTTCTCCAGTGCCACCTGGTCATAGAAATTTCAAAAATTTCATGGTATTTATCTAGCCATTTTTCAAGCATGAAGTTGGAGGCACTGTGGGTTTCAATTCATTCAGCAAACATTAAATGGTGAGGAAGCTCATTTCAATGAAATCTCTGGAGAACTCTCACAGGCAAGGCTTTCCAAAGAGTGGTCAAAAGGTCACATTAGGCCAGGCCCATTGAGGTCTACAATGTGAGGTCCATGTGTGATTTGACTCTCAACTATGGCTGCCATGTCTTTAAGAATAAAATCATGTGATATCCTTGCTGAGATTCCCAGGCCTCTGTGGAAATCCACCTGGGGCCTAGGTCTCAATTTCCAAGAGCGACTTTCATGCGTGGCCTCTTGAAATCCTAACAAAATTCATGGCAATGCTTCTCTGAGTTCAGTTCTAAAACCCAGTCTCTAAGGGGAATCACACCAGAGTTCAAGCCCACGTGGACCCAGTCATTTTTTCCAATGCCACACAAATGACCAAAATTAAAACCGAAACACTCCCACATGGCCCTCATCTTATTCCATATAGTAACTCGTCTTAACCTCTGGCTGGAGGTTTCCATGAGGGGCGCAGCCATAGACAGTGTCCAAAATCATCTCGTTTTCCCCTCATTTGCCTAAAGTCAGGGTGGCCTGGACACCGTTTCTGTGAACCAGCAATGATCAAATAAGCCTGCCGTTAATTCTTCTGTGTTTCTCCAATTTGAGGCCTACTGATTTCAGGAATAGATTCTTTATGTGATTTAAAGTTATTCGAAAACCCAAACACCTCTGCAAAGATTTGAAGAACTCATTTGACCCAAAGAATCCCTATTCTCACTAGATGGAGTTCAGGAACCTAACAGAGGAAGGCAAGAGACTTCATCCACAATGAATGATTTTTTGCCCTTATGGTTTTGGATGCACGCATGGGATCATTCTTTAGATTCATCAGGTGCTGAGAATCTAAGTCACAGCCACACACATGGCCAAGAGGCTGATTCAGACACATCCATTCTCAAAGCAATGAAGCCAGAAGCCACAGGTGATGCCCATTCATTTGTATTTGAAAACTGTTTTCTTCAGGTTTCACAAAGGGGTGGCCTGAGGCAAAGACCTTCCTGACATTCAGTGCAACACAACAATTAGTAAGCAAATTGCCCAAAGCAGGGTTTCTGCACTGAGACTTTCCTGGTCACACTGATATCTGAGTTTTCTGAAATACTCGCCATTCTCTTCAGCTATCCATTACATGGACATGTCACAGAGCTTGGAGGTGGTACATATTTTGGACACAAAACCATGAGCCTATTCTGGAGAGTGGCCAGAATTCAGGAAGAAAACAGCATCTTAGAAAGATAGTAGGTGTTGCACATCGATAAGACAAGCTGCAGTCCATTCATATATTGGGCAGGATGAATTATGGGAAGACTTATACTAGACAGGACACATCAATTAATGCATTCTCTTTTTAATGTCTACAACAACGGACACATTGGGATACACCGAAACAGAAACACTCGCCTTGTCAAACAACTTACTAGAAACTGTCCACTACAAACCAAACAAACCGCCTTTCCTACCTATTCTCAGAACATGAGACAAAACAACAAACCCACACCCACTCCCACAAAGGCACCTCCTTACTCCAAGTAGGTCTGTGACTATCCGGAGTTTCCTCTGACTGTGGGCCATACTATGTTCCCCCGAAATGGCCTGTCTTCTCTCAGATCTTGTTTCCTTGTTCAACTCTGTGTAGTTGTCAGGAAAAAGTGGTTAGCCACTACTTGCTTTCTCAGGAAAGGTCCCTCTTTAGAGTTCTCCTGGCATTAGGCCATCCTCACATCAGTAGGTACCAAGAAAACTGACTCTGTCCTTGGTAAATCCAAACAAGTGAGCCCACTGGGACTGGGACTGGGACTGCCTCTGGGTGCCTGGCTTCTTGGATACAAATTTCAGAGAGTTCCATCACCAAGGAAATGAGGTATGTCACATTCTTTGGAACTGAATGAGGTCACTGCCTTGGCAACCACTTTGTCCTAACTGTTGCTTCCAAGGGTCCCATGAGATGGAGGCTTCCCCTACTTCCTGTGACACTTTCACAAGGTAGAATGGTATATCAACCATAGGCACCCAGGAACAGCTCTCCACACAGGCCTGGTTTGGTCCATCTTCTCTACAATAAAAAGAGAGAAGCTGATTCAGACACATCCCTTCATCCTGACAAGGTTATTTGCCATGGAAGATGACTTTTGCTCACTCAGGTCCTTCATACCTGCCTACAACTTCTCCAGGTATCATTTCTGCATGGACCTTTGAGGTTCTCAGCAGGTGGAAGATCCCATAATTTCCTGTATTGTAAGAACCACTCTGTCCCTGCTTTTCTGTAAAATGAGATTGAGGGAACAGTGTGCGCTTAGGGTTAATAACAGGTTTGATTTGGGTTATGAATCATTCTGTGTGATGAATAATGGTATTGGGAACCTGTGATATTTACAAGAATATAGATGTGAAATAAAAGTATGAAAACAAAAATCTAGGTATGATTTGAAGCCCAGAAGGGTTTTCCCCTTGATTGGGATACTTAGCTTTGAATTATGTTCTGCAAAGATGTCTCAGATAATTCGATATTCAAGGGAGTAGGACCTTGTACCTATGATGATTGAATTTAGAAGAGAACATCCAGGCAAAAAGTGATAATCGTTAGGATTAGGAAGATAGTCGATAGCTTTAGGAAGAAGAGTGAGTATAGGATTTGGACCAAAAGTTCTTTACCAGTAGGGTTTCGGTTATGGAGTGAATGTAGATGTCAGTACATATGAAGAGTCAGTCACTATGGTGAACTGGGGAAAATATGTAGAAAAGCAGATATCAATAGAATCATTACAAAATCAGGCAAAGTATAAAGTGAGTGATAGAATTAGTCATTTTCAACAGCGTTGAGTTTGAATATATAAATTAGATGGAAACAAATATGTAGTCACCAACAGGATTGACAATTGATAGCATTAGGCAACCTGGACATGGATGTTTTTAGTAATCTATGTTCACTTTCCATTTAGGCTTTGGTACAATCATAAGAGTGACCTTTCCATTTTTTGTCCAGAATATTACTGTGATAATGAGGTGACATGAGTATTTCTTTCACCATTTCTGGGAGCAATGTATTGAATATTTAAAATTAGAATTGGGGGTACAAAGAGGTGTACCCTGTGTCTATGAACATAGAGATAAAGCATGAATAGAACATACTGTGACTAAATAATACAACTTTTATGAACTTTAAATAATGAATTGAATTGATATCTGAAAAATTAAAGGAAATCATATATTGATACACAATCATTCATTCCAACCAGTTATATATCTCATGGAAATATTAGTGTTTTGGTTTATCATGAAGAGTGTGTGAGTTTTGCTTCAAAAGTGATTATGGAAATCTAAAATAATGTGTTTGGAAAGAAGTCTCATGAAAAGACCTGTCAAGAAACCCTGACAATACTTGTGTTCTGAAGCAAGAAGTGATTAAAGTTGAAACAAATGCATATAAATTTGTGAACTTGTGGATGAAGTGTATAACTTAAAATGTGCAAAAACTGAAGAAATAATAATGTACCATTGTTGAATACATATGAACGTCAAATTACATATCATGTCCCATAGGAGTCTACTTGCATTGATGTTAGACTGGTTCAGTTTCTGTAGAATAATGAGGATTTGTATGCCCCATTCACTGAAGTTAGTTTTCAGTACTAGGAAACAATTATGTATTTCAGGTGGATGAATATTTCTGATTATAATCTTGTGAAAAGTTGATTATAAATCCACATACATGAACATGAATGAATTTAGAGGGTTTACATAGACACATATATTTTATATTTTGAAACATCTGCAGAGTGTACAGATATATTATACACACACACCCAAAAAAAAAACACTCACATACATTTAATAGTAGCAATATATATGCCAATCGAAATTCATCAGTAAATATATATCATCCACAGATGCAAAAATATTTATTTTACTGAACATGAATTTATGCATAATGTTCTTCTACTAGGAAGCTCCCCTATAGGTTGAATTTTCAGTTCCAACAGCGTTTAGGAGGAGTGAACTCTTCTCACAGTTTGTATATGCCAAGTCAGCCACCTCAAAAATGTACGTGTGATACCTGGTAGGATTCTATATGTGCATATAAATATACAAGTGTGAATAGGCTAAAGAGAAAGGGAAACAAGAATTCTCGTATTTTTTAAGTTTAAAAACTCAGGGAGAATTTCTTCGATTAAAAATTGACTAGATGTATAACTTTTACCTTATATAATGCAAAACGCAAGTCCAACTATACAACATGCCTCCAAAGAAATGCTTGTATTTCTATAGGTTTGGCTTATTTTTCTCTATCATATTAGGATGAGTTGTCTGAGTCTAGTAGGTATGGGTTAGTGTCAGGGATTCAATATTTCAAAATGAAAATTGGAAAATGAATCCAATTTGTATGCATATATATGCTGCACAAATATCCTCCCACTCTCATCCAGAACAATGCCTTGACATTACCTTCACCCCAAGTAAGACACAATTAGAGGAGAAGAGTTAGAAAATCAGTGAACACATATCTGGAATGGAAAATGCTCAGGAGTTCACAACCTTGGAGGTTGTAGAGGAGTTTCCAAAAGCAAGGGATAGGGTAAACACTCCACAAACATGGAGCTCTGCTGGCCTAAAAGCTTTTTGAGAAACTGCCTCTGAGATAGGGCACTTGAAATATATGTTGTTTTCAGGAGATTTGGCTTTCTTTGTAGTGAGACCATCAAAGCTGGGTCTGCATCTATGAGACCTGGAAGACATTGTTTCTGATATTTCAATGAACATGAGGCAGCAGTGCTGATATTTTTCTTTTTAAGTAAACTGTGGCCTCTGGGGTCTAAGTGTCTCCCCGTTGAACTGTGAAGCCATTTGGCCCTCCTACACTTTTTGTGGGGTTTTTGGTGCTGCACTGGTAGTTTGGTATTTGCTTCATAAAATAGAAGGAGTTCAACTGGGACACAGTGCAGGAGGGAGTTCTATCACGTGTGGTGGGTCAGGGACAGCAGAAAAATGCACCAACCAATCTTCTATCCCTCAAAGCTTGCCCCATTGCATCCTTGTCCATAGCAACCTGATTCTGAACATTTCCCTGAATCCTCTCCATATAACAAGATGCCTTTACTTATAAGGGTCTGCTGGCTGCACCATGTAAGCCACAAGCCATTTGTAAGCCAATGGAATATCCAAATTGCTCCAACACAGAAGTTTTATCACACTCCTGCCCACCACAACTCTAGGCCCACTTCTCAGGAGGCTGCAACTTACTGGGACCTCTGTTCTACACCATTTTCATAAAACCCAGTCAAGCAAGGCACTGTCAGGTACATCCATGATCAGCAGCAGGACATCCAAAGGTTCTCTAGTGCAACCTAGTCGTGGGAATTTCAAAAAATTCACGGTATTTATCTAGAAATTTTTCAAGGATGAAGTTGGAGGCACTGTGGGTTTCAATTTATTCAGGAACCATTAAATGGAGAGAAAGATTATTTCAATGAAATCTCTGGAGAACCCTCACAGGCAAGGCTTCTCAAAGAGTGGACAAAAGGTCACATTTAGCCAGGCCCATTGAGGTCTACAATGTGAGGTCCATGTGTGTTTTGACTCTCAAATATGGCTGCCAAGTCTTTCGAATGAAATCATGTGATACCTTGGCTGAGATTCCCAGTTCTCTGTGCAAAGCCACTCTGGCGCTAGTTCTCAGTTTCCAAGGGTGACTCTCATACATGGCCTCTTTAATCCCAACACAATACATGGCAATACTTTTCTGAGGTCAGATTCTGAACTCAGTCTCTAAGGGGAATCACACCAAAGTTCAAGCCCAGGTAGACCCAGTTATGTCTTCCAACTGCCACACAAATATCCACAATTAAATCCAAAACACTCCCACATGTCACTCATCTTTTCTAAATACACACTCATCATAACCTCTGGCTGGTGGTTTCCATGAGGGGTGCGGCCCAAGACAGTGTCCAAAATAACCACCCTTGCCCCTCATTTGCCTAAAATCAGGGTGGCCTGGACATCCTTCCAGTGAACCAGGAGTGATCAAATTGGCCGGCCATTAAGATGGCACTGCTTCTCCAATTTGAAGCCTACTGACTGTGGGGCTTAGAGTCTTTATGTGATTTGGAGTCATGAGAAAAATCAAGCACTTATGGGCTATCCTCTGCAGGGTTTTGAGGAACACATTTGAACCAAATGATCACTATTCTCACTTGATGAAGGTCAGGAACCCTACAGAGGAATGTGAGAGACTTCATCCAAAATGAATGCTCTTTTGTCCATTTTGGTTTTGGATGCACACATGGGATCTTTCTTTAGATCCATCAGGTGCTAAAAATCTAAGCCGCAGCCTCACACAGGGCCAAAAAGCTGATTCAGACACATCCCTTTCCAAAGCAATTAAGCAAAGAGCCAGAGGTGATGCCCTTTCATTTCTGTTTGAAAACTATTTCTTTTGTCTCTACAAAGGTGTGGCCTGAGGCAAAGATGTTCCGGACATTCAGGGCAACAGAACAATTGGTAAGCAAAAGGCCCAAAGCAGGGTTTCTCCATTAGAATTTTCTGGTCACTCTCATATCTGAGTTTTCTGAGATGCTCCCATTCCCTTCAGCTATCCAGTACATGGCCAAGTCTCAGAGCTTGGAGGTGGTACATATTTTGGACACAAAAAAATGAGCCTATTCTGGAAATTGGCCAGGATTCAGGAAGAAAACAGGAACTTAGCAAGATTGTAGGAGTTGCCCACGCATAAGTCAAGCCACAGTCCATTCATAAATTGGGCAAGATGAATCTTGGGAAGCTTTCTACTAGTCAGGACACATACAATGATTCATTCTCTTATCTAATGTCTAAAACCCCGGACACAGTGGGATACACAGACATAGAGACACTGGCCTTGTCAAACGACTTACCAGAAACAGTTCACTCCAAAACAAATAAACTGCCTTTCCTACCTATTCTCAGAACATGAGACAAAACCTCAAACCTACACCCACACACACAAAGGCAGCTCCTTCCCCCAAGTAGGTCTGTGACTATCAGGAGTGTCCTCTGACTGGTGGGCCATACTATGTTCTGATGAAATCGCCTGTCCTGTGTCAGATATGGTCTCATTGGCCCAATCTGTGAAGTTGTCACTAGCCAGCTGTGAGCCACTACCTGCTTTCTCAGGAAAGGCCTCTCTTCAGAGCTTTCCTGACATTTGTCCATCCTCACATCAGTAGGTACTCAGAAAGACTGACTCTGTCTTTGTTAAATCCAAACAAGTGAGACCACTGGGACTGGGAATGGGACTGGCTCTGCGTGCCTGGCTTCCCGGATCCCAAGTTCAGAGAGTTTCATCACCAAGGAAGTGAGGTGAGATTAATCTCTTCAGGAATTTAATGAGGTCACTGCCTTGGCAACCACTTTGTCCTAACAGTTGCTTCCAATAGTCCTATGAGATGGAGGCAGCCCTTACTTCCTTGACACTTTCAAAAGTTAGAATGGTATATCAACCATAGGCACCCAGGAACAGCTCTCCACACATGCCTGGTATGGTCCATCTTCTCTACATTAAGAAGAGAGAGGCTTATTCAGACAAAACCCTTCATCTTCGAAAGGTTGTTTGAGATGGAAGATAACTTTTTCTCTCTCAGGTCCTTCATAGCTGCCTAATCTTCTCCAGGGATCAAACCTGCATGGACCTTTGAGGTTCTCAGCAGGAGGCAGATCCCCTACATTCCTGTATTGTAAGACGAACTCTGACCCTGCTCTTCTGTAAAGTTAGGTTGAGGGAAGAGTGTATGGTTAGGGTTATTAACATGTTTGATTTGGATTACGAATCCTTCTGCAGGATGATTAATAGTATTGGGAACCTGTGATATTTATAAGATTATAGAGGTGAAATATAAGTATGAAAACAGAAATGTTGGTAAGATTTGAAGCCCAGAAGGGCATTAGGCCCTTGATTGGGATACTTAGCTTTTTATTACGTTCTACACAGATGTCTCAGATAAATTGATAATCAATGGCATAGGACCTTATACCTTGGATGTTTGATTTTAGAAGAGAACATCCACTCAAATTGAGATAGTCGTTGGGATTAGGAAGATAGTCGGTAGGTTTATAAAAAAAGAGTGAGTATAAGAATTGGACAAAAAGTTCTGTAGCATTAGGGTTTCGGTTATAGAGTGAATATAAATGTCAGCACATGTGAAGAGTCAGTCACAATGATTAACTGGGGAAAATATGTAGGAAGGAAAATATCAATAGAGACATTACGAAATGAGGCAATTATATAGTGAGTGATAGGATTAGACATTTTCAACAGGGTTGAGATTGAATACATAATCTTAGGAAGAAACAAATATGTAGTCACCAATAGGAATGACATTTGAAAGCATTAGGCAACCTGGACATGGATGTTTTTAGTAAGCCATGTTCACTTTCAATTTAGGATTTGGTACAATCATAAGTGTGACCTTTGCATTTTGTGCCCAGAAAATTATTGTGATCAAATATATATGTAGATCATATGATGTGTGTATTTCTTCCACCATTTCTGGGAGCAATATTTGAGGACACATAAATTAGTATTGTGGGTACCAAGTGGTGTACCCTGTGTCAATGAATATAGAGATAATGCATGAATAGACCATAGTATGAATAAATAATATAACTTTTTTCTCTTTAAATAATGGATTGAATTGATATCTTAAAATATATAGGAAATCATATATTGACATACAATCATTCACTCCAACCAGTTACATATATAATGGTAATCTTAGGGTTATTGTTTATCATGAAGTGTGTGTGAGTTTTGTTTCAAAAGTGTTTATGGAAATCGAAAATAATGTGTTTGGAAAGAAGTCTCATGAAAAGACCAGTCAAGAAATATGGAGGAATCCATGTGTTCTGAAGCTGGAATTGATTGAAAGTGAAACAAATGCCTATAACTTTCCTAAATTGTGGATGAAATATATATCCTGTGATGTGCATAAACTGATGAAATAGTAATGTACCAGTGTTGAATAAAAATGAAGGTCAAAGTACACATCATGTCCCATAGGAATCTACTTGCATTGATGTTAAACTGGGTCAGTTACTGTAGAAATATTAGGATTGCATGCATTATTCACCGTAGTTAGTTTTATTTCATTTTTATTTATGGTTGTTCAAAACATTACATAGTTGTTGTTATAACATATTTCACACTTTGATTCAAGTGCGTTATAAACTCCCATTTTTACCCCGTGTACAGATTACAGAATCACATCAGTTACACATCTATTGATTCACATATTGCCATACTAGTGTCTATTGAATTCTGCTGCCTTTCCTATCCTCTACTATCCCCCCTCCCCTCCCCGCCCCTCCCCTCTTCTCTCTCTACCCCCTCTACTGTAATAAATTTGTCCCCCTTGTATTATTTTTCTCTTTCTCCTCACTTTCTCTTGTATGTAATTTTGTATAACCCTGAGGGTCTCCTTCCAATTCCATGCAATTTTCCTTCTCTCTCCCTTTCCTTTCCACCTCTCATCCCGCTTTAATGTTAATCATCTTGTCATGCTCTTCGTCTCTCCTCTGTTCTTAGTTACTCTCCGTATATCAAAGATGACATTTGGCATTTGTTTTTTAAGGATTGGTTAGCTTCACTTAGCATAATCTGCTCTAATGCCATCCATTTCCCTCCAAATTCTATGATTTTTTTTTATTTTTCAATGCAGAGTAATACTCCATTGTGTATAAATGCCACAGTATTTTATCCATTCTTTCATTGAAGGTTATCTAAGTTGGTTTCACAGTCTTGCTGTTGTGAATTGTTCTGCTATGAACATCGATGTAGCAGTGTCCCTGTAGCATGCTGTTTTTAGGTCTTTAGTGAATAGACTGAGTAGGGGAATAGCTGGGTCAAATGGTGGTTCCATTCCCAGCTTTCCAAGAAATTTTCATACTGCTTTCCAAATTGGCTGCACCAATTTGCAGTCCCACCAGCAATGTAGAAGTGTACCTGTTTCCCCACATCATTGCCAGAACTTGTTGTTTGACTTCATAATGGCTGCCAATCTTACTGGAGTGAGATGGTATCTTAGGGTGGTTTCGATTTGCATTTCTCTGACTGCTGGAGATGGTGAGCATTTTTCATGTACTTGTTGATTGATTGTAAGTCCTCATCTGATAAGTGTCTGTTGAGGTCCTCAGCCCATTTGTTGATTGGGTTATTTGTTATCTTATTGTCTAATTTTTTGAGTTTTTTGTATAATCTGGATATTAGGGCTCTATCTGAAGTGTGAGGAGTAATTCTTCCCAGGATGTAGGCTCCCTATTTACCTCTCTTATTGTTTCTTTTGCTGAGAAAAAACTTTTTAGTTTGAGTAAGTCCCATTTGTTGATTCTAGTTATTAACTCTTGTGCTATGGGTGTCCTATTGTGGAATTTGGAGCCCGACCCCACAGTATGTACATCGTAAGCAAATTTTTCTTCTATCAGACACTTTGTCTCTGATTTGATATCAAGCTCCTTGATCCATTTTGAGTTAACTTTTGTGCATGGCAAGAGAAAGGGATTCAGTTTCAATTTGTTACATATGGATTTCCAGTTTTCCCAACACCATTTGTTGAAGATGCTATCCTTCCTCCATTTCATGCTTTTAGCCCCTTTATCAAATATAAGATAGTTGTAGTTTTGTGGATTGGTTTCTGTGTCCTCTATTCAGTACCATTGGTCCACAAGCCTGTTTTGGTACCAGTACCATGCTATTGTTGTTACTATTGCTCTGTAGTATAGTTTGAAGTCTGGTATCGCTCTACCGCCTGATTCACACTTCCTGCCTAGCATTGTTTTTGCTATTCTGGGACTTTTATTTTTCCATATGTATTTCATGATTGCTTTCTTTATTTCTACAAGAAATGCCTTTGGGATTTGATTGGCATTGCATTAAACCTATAGAGAAATTTTGGTAATATCACCATTTTGATGATGTTAGTTCTGCCTTTCCATGAACAGGGTATATTTTTACATCTTCTAAGATCTTCTTATATTTCTCTCTTTAGGGTTGTGTAGTTTTCATTGTATGAGACTTTCCCCTCTTTTGTTAGGTTGATTCCCATCTTTTTTTTTAGGATATTGTGAATGGAGTGGTTGTTCTCATTTCCATTTCAGAGGATTTGTCCCTGATATAGAGGAATGCCTTTGATTTATGCGTGTTGATTTTATATCCTGCCACTTTGCTGCATTCATTTATTAGCTCTATTAGTTTCTTTGTAGACCCTTTTGGGTCTGCTAGGTATAGAATCATGTCATCTGCAATAGTAATAATTTAAGTTGTTCTTTTCCTATTTTTATGCCTTTAATTTCTTCCGTCTGTCTAATTGCTCTGACCAGTGTTTCGAGAACTGTATTGAACAGAAGTGGTGAGAGAGGGCATCCCATTCTTGTTCCAGATTTTAGAGGGAATGCCTTCAATTTTTCTAGATTCAGAATGATGCTAGCTTGAGGATTAGCATAGATTGCTTTTACAATATTGAGTTATGATCCTGTTATTCCTAGTTTTTCTAGAGTTTTGAAGATAAAGGGATGCTGCACTTTGTCGAATGCTTTTTGTGCATCTATCGAGATGATCATATGGTTCTTATTTTTAAGTCTATTGATGTGGTGAATAACATTTATTGATTTTCGTATATTGAACAAGCCTTGCATTCCATGGATGAATCCTACTTGATCATGGTGCACAATTTTTTTAATATGTTTTTGTATCTGATTCGCCAGAATTTAATTAGGGATTTTTGCATTTAGATTCCTTAGGGATATTGGTCTGTAGTTTTCTTTGTTTGAAGTGTTTATGTCTGGTGTAGAAATCAGGGTGATATTGGCCTGGTAGAATGAATTTGGAAGATCTCCCTCTTTTTCAATTTCCTGAAATAGCTTGAAAAGTATTGGTGTTAGTTCATATTTAAAGGGTTTGTAAAACTCTGCTGTATACCCATACTGTCCTGGTCTTTTCTTAGTTATTAATCTTTGGATGGTTTCTTCTATTTCCTCAATTGATACTGGTCTGTTTAGGTTGTCTATATCCTCCTGACTCAATCTGGACAGATCATATGACTTAAGAAATTTTTCGATGCTTTCACTATCTTCTATTATATTGGAGTATAACGAATCAAATTAATTTCTGATTATCTTCTGTATTTCAGAAATATCTGCTGTGATTGCCAGGGGGTGACAAATAACTTGTGTAGATTGATACAGCAGGAATGGAAGCCGTTTATTGTAGCATCTGAGCGATATTTATACATTTTATATAGCTTATCTAATTAGCATAAAATAGATCCAGCAGTCAACCAATAAGGAATCTCCACACTTAATGGCTTGCTTTTGTTACTTCACAAACCACTCTCTATGGCATTTTTCCAGGCGCCATCCAGACTTGTTTACAGACCCTAACATTTCTCTGGCAAAATACCAGGTGCCATCCTGACTTGTTAATATACCTTAACATGTGATGTTGCCCTTTTCATCCCGTATGCTAGTAATTTGAGTTTTCTCTCTTCTTCTCTTCATTAGCATGGCTAAGAGTCTGTTGATTTTATTTATTTTTTCAAAGAACCAACTTTTAGTTTTCTCAATTTTTTCAATTGTTTCTTTTGTTTCGATTTCATTAATTTCAGCTTTGATTTTAATTAAATCTTACCTTCTACTTATTTTGCTGTTGTTTTAATCTTCTTTTTCTAGGATTCTGAGATGAAGTATGAGATCATTTATTTGTTTTGTTTTTTTTTTTCTTTTTTTAAGGAATGAAATCCAAGCAATGAATTTTCCTCTTAGAACGGATTTCAGTGTGTCCCATAGATTCTGATATGTTGTGCCTGTGTTTTCATTTATCTCTAAGAATTTTTTAATTTCCTCCTTGATGTCTTCTATAACCCATTGATCATTCAGTAACCTATTGTTCATTCTCCAAGTGATGCATGATATTTCCTTCCTTCGTTTATCATTGATTTTTAGTTTATATTAGATTATGATCAGATAAGATGCATGGTATTATCTCTACTTCTTTATATTGTCTAAGAATTGCCCTGTGACATAATATATGATCTATTTTTGAGAAGGATCCATGTGCTGCTGAGGAAAAATGTAACTGCTTGATGTTGAGGAGTATATTCGATATATGTCAATTAAGTCTAGGTTATTAATTGTGTTATTGAGTTCTATAGTTTTCTATTTCAACTTTTGTTTGGAAGACCTGTCCAGTGGTGAGAGAGGTGTGTTGAAGTCTCCCATGATTATTGTATGGTGGTCTATTAGACTCTTGATCTTGAGAAAAGTTTGTTTGATGGACATAGCTGCACCATTGTTTGGGGCATATATATATTTATAATGGTTATGTCTTGTTGGTGTATGGTTCTCTTGAGCAGTATGTAGTGTCCCTCTTTATCCCTTTTGATTAACTTTGGCTTGAAATCTATTTTATTTGATATGAGTATGGACACTCCTGCTTGTTTCCGAAGTCCATATAAGTGATATGATTTTTCCCAACCTTTCACCTTCAGTCTATGTATGTCTTTTCCTATCAAATGCGTCTCCTGTAGGCAGCATATTATTTGGTCTTGTGTTGTGATCCATTCTACTAGCCTGTGTCTCTTAATTGGTGAGTTTAAGCCATTAACATTTACGGTTATTATTGAGATAATGGTTGTTCTTCCAGCCCTATTTGTTTATTTATGTTATTAAACATGGATTGTTTTCTACATTGATTATTTCCCCCTTTTACTGTACTACCTCCCACTGTTGGTTTTTATTGTTATTTTCCATTTCCTCTTCCTGTAATATTTTGCCGATGATGTTTTGAAGAGATGGTTTTCTAGCTACAATTTATTTTAACTTTTTTTTAAAATAGAAGGTTATGATTTTATCTTCCATCCTGATGCTTAATTTTGCTGGATACACAATTCTTGGTTGGAATCCATTTTCTTTCAGTGTTTGAAAAATGTTAATCCAGGATCTTCTAGCTTTCAGAGTCTGTGTTGAAAGATCAGCTGTTATCCTGATTGGTTTACCCCTAAATGTAATCTGCTTTTTCTTCTCTTGTAGCATTTAAAATTCTCTCCTTATTGTGTACGTTGGGCATCTTCATTATAATGTGTCTAGGTGTGGATCTCTTATGATTTTGCACATTCGGAATCCTGTAGGCTTCTAGGACTTGGGAGTCAGTCTGATTCTTCAAGTCTGGGAAGTTTTCTCGTATTATTTCATTGAATACATTGCTCATTGCTTTGGTTTGGACCTCTATACCTTCCTGTATTCCAATGACTCTTAAGTTTGGTCTCTTTATGTTATCCCGTATTTCTTGGATATTCTGTTCATGGTTTCTTAACAGTCTTGCTGAGCTGTCTATGTTCTTTTCAAGTTGGAATACTTTGTCTTCATTGTCTGATGTTCTATCTTCTAAGTGTTCTACTCTGCTGGTAGTATTCTCAATTGAGTTTTTAAGTTGGTTTATTGCTTTCTGCCTTTCTAGGATTTCTGTTTGTTATTTTTTACAACCTCTATCTCCCTGTATAGCTGATCTTTTGCTTCTTGGATTTGTTTATGTAAAAGTTGATTATAAATCCACATACATGAATATGAATGAATTTAGGGAGTGTATAATAAGAAAAATATACTTCATATTTTGAAAAATCTGCAGAGTGAAAAAAAAATATATATATATATGTATATATATACATACACACAGAGACATTAAAAAAGTAGCATTATGTATGCCAATCGAAATTCAGCATGAAATATATATCATCCACAGATCCAAAAATATTCATTTTAATGAACATGGATTTATGTCGTTCAACTAAGAAGCTCACCCGTATCTTGAATTTTCGGTTCCAACAGAATTTAGTAGGAGTGATCTCTTCTCACAATTTGTATCTGCCAAGCCAGCCACCTCACAAAATGTACGAGTTATACCAGGTAGAATTCGATATGTGCATATAAAAATACTTATGATGAATAGGCTACAGAGAAAGGGAGACAGTTATTCACATATTTGTTAACTTGTAAAACACATGGAGGACTATTTCAATTAAAATTCGCTAGATTTATAACACCTACCATTTATCATACGAAAGGCAAGTCCAACTATACACCATGCCTCCTGTGAACCTCTTGTATTTCTATTCTGTTTGGGTTATTTTTCTCCATAATATTAGGATTAGAAGTCAAAGTCTATTAGGGTATGTGTTAGTGTCAGGGATTCAGTATTTCGATAGGAAAATTTGAAAATGTATCCAATGTATATGCAAATATGTGCTACACAAAAAACTTCCCACTCTCATTCATAACAATGCCTTGACATTACCTTCGCCCCACATAAGACACAATTAGAGGAGAGGAGTTAGAAAATCTGTGAATACATATGTGGAATGGAAAATGCTCAGGAGTTCACAAATTTGGAGGTGGTAGAGGAGTTTCCAAAAGTAAGGGACAGGGTAAACACTCCACAAACATGAAGTTCTGCCAGCCTGACATCTGGAGAAACTGCCTCTAAGGTTGGGCAATGAAATATATGCTGTTGTCAGGAGCATTAGCTTCATTTGGAGTGAGACCATCAAAGCTGGGTCTTCATCTATGTGACATGAATGACATTGTTTCTTATTTTCCAATGAACATGAGGCATCAGTGCTGAATTTTCTATTTGTATGTAACTTGTGGCCACTGGGGTCTAAGTGTCTCCCCGTGTGGACTGTAAATCCATTTGGTCATCCTCCACTATTCGTGGTGTTTCTTGCTGCTGCACTGGGAGTTTGGAATTTGCTTCATGAAATACAAGGAGTTCAACAGGGACACAGTGCTGAAGTGAGTTCTGTCAATTGTGGTGGGTCGGGTTCTGCAGGAGAATGCACCAACCAGGCTTCTATCCCACATTGCTTGCCCCATTGACCATAGCAACCTGATTCTGAACATTGCCCTGAAACCTCTCCATATAACAATATGCTTTTACATATAAGAGTCTACTGGCTTCAAAATGTCAGTCACAATCCATTTGCAAGCCAATGGCAGATCCACATGGCCCAACACAGATGTTTTATCACACACCTGCCAACCACTGCTCTAGGACAACTACTCAACAGGATCCAACTTACTGGCATCTCTGTTCTACACCATTTTCATAAAACCAAGTCAATCAAGGCACTGTCTTACATACTCATGATCAGCAACAGGACATCCAAATGTTCTCCAGTGCCACCCAGTCATGGGAATTTCAAAAATTTTCATGGTATTTATCTAGCCAATTTTCAAGGAAGAAGTTGGAGGCACTGTGGGTTTCAATTTATTCAGGAACCATTAAATGGTGAGTAAGTTCATTTCAATGAAAACTCTGGAGAATTCTCACAGGCAAGGCTTCCCAAAGAGTGGCCAAAATGTCAGATTAAGCCAGGCCCATTGAGGTCTACAATGTGAGGTCCATGTGTGTTTTGACTCTCAAAAATGGCTGCCAAGTCTTTAAGAATAAAATCATGTGATACCTGGCTGAGATTCCCTGTGATCTGTGGAAAGTCAACTTGGGACTAGATGTCTTTCCAAGGGCAACTCTCATGCATGGCCATCTAAAATCCCAACACAATTCATGGCAATACTTCTCTGAGATCAGTACCACAACTCAGTCTCTAAGAGGAATCACACCAGGGTGCAAGCCCACGTGGACCCAGTCATCTCTTCAAACCACCATTCAAATGTCCACAATTAAAACCCAAACACTCCCACATGGCCCAAATCTTCTTCCATATATACACTCATCATAACCTGTGGCTGGAGGTTTCCATGAGGGGAGCAGCCCACGTCAATGTCCAAAATAAGCTTCCTGCACCTCATTTACCTAAAGTCAGGGTGGCATGGACACCCTTCCTGTAAACCAGGAGTGATCAAATAGGCCTTCCTTTAATACTGCTTAGCTTCTCCAACTTGAGGCCTACTGACTTTGAGGTTTAGATTCTTTAAGTGAATTGGAGTCATGAGAAAAACAAGCACCTATGGGCTAGCCTCTGATGGGTTTTGAAGAACTCATTTGACCCAAAGGATCCCTGTTCTCACTTGATGGATGTCAGGAACCTACCAGAGGAAGGCAAGAGAGTTAATCAACAATATCTGATCTTTTTGCCATTTTGGTTTTTGATGCATGCATGGGATGTATCTTTAGATCCATCAGGTGCTGAGAATCTAAGCCTCAGCCTCACACAGGGCCAAGAGACTGATTCAGACATATCCCTTTTCAAAGCAATTAAGCATGGATCCACACGTGATGCCCATTCATTTGCATTTGAAAACTGTTTTCTTCAGGCTTCACAAAGTGGTGGCTTGAGGCAAAGTTCTTCCTGACATTCAGGGCAACAGAACAATAGGTAAGCAAAAGGACCAAAGCAGGGTTTCTCCACTGAGACTTTCCTGGTCAACTGATATCTGAGATTTCTGAGATGCTAGCCATTCCCTTCAACTATCTAGTACATGGCCATGTCACAGATATTGGAGGTGGTACATATCTTGGACACAAAACCATGATACTATTCTGGAGTGTTGCCAGAATTGAAGGAGAAAACAGGAAATTATGAAGCTAGTAGGTGTTGCCCATCCATAAGGCAAGCCTGATTCCACTCATATATTGGGCACAATGAATGCTGGCAAGCTTTCTAGTAGACAGGAAACATCCATTGATGCCTTCTCTCTTCTAATGTCTACAATCATGAACACAGTGGGATACACAGACACTCGCCTTGTCAAAGGACTTACTAAAAGTAGTCCACTCCAAACCAAACAAACTGCCTTTCCCACCTATTCTGAGAACTTGAGACAAAACCACAAAATCACACCCACACCCACAAAGGCACCTCCTTCCCCCAAGTAGGTCTGTGACTCTCCGGAGTGTCCTCTGACTGGTTTGCCATACTATGTTTCCCCAAAATGACCTCTCCTGTCTCAGTTCTGGTCTGCTTGGCCAACTCTGTGAAGTTGTCAAGAGCCAGTGGTGAGACACTACCTGCTTTCTGAGGAAAAGCCCCTCTTCAAAGGTTTCCTGGCATTTGGCCATCCTCACATCTGTAGGTTCAAAGAAAGACTGACTCTGTCCTTGGTATATCCAAACATATGAGACCACTGGGACTGGGACAGGGACTGTGTCTGGGTTCCTGGCTTCCTGGATCCCAAGTTCAGAGAGTTTCATCACCAAGGAAGTGAGGTGAGGTCACTTCCTTCAGGATCTGAATTACATCACTGCCTTGGCAACCACTTTGCCCTAACAGTTGCTTCCAAAAGTCCCATTAGGTGGAGGCTGCCCCTGTTTTCCTGTAACACTTTCACAAGTTAGAATGTTATATCAATCATAAGCACCCTGGAACAGCTCTCCACACAGAACTGGTTTGGTCCATCTTGTATACATTAAGAAGAGAGAGTGATTCAGACACAACCCTTCAACCCGACCAGGATGACTGCCATGGAAGATGACTTTTGCTTTCTGAGGTATTTCATAGCTGCCTTCATCTTCACCAGGGATCATTTCTGCATGAACATTTGAGGTTCTCAGCAGGTGAAGATACCCTACATTCCTGTATTTTAAAACCAACTCTGTCCCTGCTCTTCGGTAAAGTTAGTGTATGGTTAGGGTTCATTATATGTTTGATTTGGGTTAGGAATCATTCTGCAGGATGAATAAAGGGATTGGGTACCTGCGATATTTATAAGAATATATAAGTGAAATATATGTATGAAAACGGAAATCTAAGAAAGATTTGAAGCCCAGAAAGGCATTGGGCCCTTGATTGGGATACATAGTGTTGAATTGCGTTCTGTACAATTGCCTCAGTTAAATCGATATACAATGGCATAGGACCTTGTACCTTGGATGATTGAATGTAGAAGAGAACATCCAGTTAAAAAGGGATAGTCGGTAGGATTAGAAAGATAGTCGGTAGGTTTAGGAAGAAGAGTGAGAATATGATTTGGAATAAAAAGCTTCTTTAGCAATAGGGTTTCGTTTAGAGAGTGAATGTAAATGTCAGTACATGTGAAGAGTCTTTCACAATGATGAACTGGGGAAATTATGTAGAAAAGCAGGTATCAATAGAGACATAACGAAATCAGGCAATGTATAAATGAGTGATAGGATTAGACATTTTCAACAGGGTTGAGTTTGAATATATAATCATAGGAAAAAACAAATATGTTGTCACCAATGGGATTGACATTTGAGAGCATTAGGCAACATGGACACGGATGTTATTACTTATCCATGTTCACTTTCCTTTTAGGCTTTGGTACAATCATAAGTGTGACCTTTACATTTTTTTTTGTTCAGAATATTTCGGTGGTAAAATGTATATGTAGATCAGGTAACATGAGTATTTCTTTCACCATGTCTGGGAGCAATATTTTGAAGACATATACATTAGTATTAGGGGTACAAAGAGGTGTACCCTGTGTCTATGAATATAGAGATAATGCATGAATAGACGATAATATGAATAAATAATGTATCTGGTTCCACTTTAAATAATGGATTGAATTGAAATCTGAAAATATATAAGAAATCTTATATTGATATATAATCATTCATTTCAACCAGTTATATATCTAATGGTAATATTAGGATTATGGTTTATCATGAAGGGTGTTTGAGTTTTGCTTTATAAGTGATGATGTTAAACGAAAATAATGTGTTTGGAAAGAAGTCTCATGAAAAGACCAGTCAAGAAACATAGAAGAATCATGTGTTCTGAATCAGAAAGTGATTGATCGTGAAACAAATGCCTATAAATTTTCTAACTTTTGAATGAAATATACATCCTATGATGTGCATAAACTGAAGACATCGTAACGTATAAGTGTTGAATAAAAATGAAAATCAAAATACACATCATGTCCCCTAAGAATATACTTGCATTGATGTTAAACTAGCTCAGTAACTGTAGAAATATTAGGTTTTGTTTGCACCTTTCACTGAATTTAGTTTTCAGTACTAGAAAACAAATATGTATTTCAGGTGGATGATTATTTCTGAGAATAATCTTGTGGAAAGTTGATTATAAATACACATATATGAATATGAATGAATTTAGGGAGTGTATAATAAGACACATATATTTCATATTTTAAAAAATCTGGAGAGTGTATATATATATATATACACTCTCATACATACACACTCACATGCACAGATATAAAAAAGTAGCAATACAGGAAATCCATCATGAAGGCAGGCATGGAAAAATCAAGTCTCTGACCTCTTCAGCTGCGCGGGCATCGGGAGTCGTAAACTGTCTAAATGCTGTTTGCTCAGAATCACTAGGCAATGTTGACCTAATGTGGATCTGGTGCGAACATTCTGGGCCCCTCAGAACACACACCGAGCCTGGATCGGCTGCATTCAACCTCCGGTTTGCCTGGTTCTCGTGACTCAGCACTAAGATCCCTCTGAAATAACTGTTCGGCCCTTCTGAACTTTCAGAGGTAAAAGCCAACCAAGCCTTCAAAGGCAGTGGCCACAGGATTGAAACGGCGCTTGGGAGAGACAGTCAGGACCCACCCGTTGCGTTGGTTACCTTGCAAAGGGAACAAACGGTCACCATTTGCATGGGATACCACCATAGCATAGAAATGATGTCACGGGCAGAGGAGATAACTTCATTGAAACCAGCGTGACAGGTGTGTAATCCCCTAGCCATCTCTCTCAACACAGCGGGGAAACCTTAAGGGCCCCTCCCAGCTCTGCCGTAAGGGCCTCTCCCAGCTCTCCCGTGAGCGCGATAGCCAGACCTAGGGAATCAGGATTGGCTCGGGACTAGCGGCGTGGAATTCCGGGCTCCTGATCCCACAAGTGCTGACAATTGAGGTCTCTTACACCACGTACCGGTGGCGTGGCTCCCAGAGGGCAAAAAAATTCGCTGGGGGTCCTCAGCCCCAAGCTCTACAAACTTAGGGTCTGAGGGAGGCAAACAGGGAGAGTGTGCACAGGCGTTCATGAAAACAGGGCTGCCAGGAGTAGAGTTCTGGCTTGTAACCACTATTGTGGTGAGCGTCACAGGTGATCAGGGCATGGCTTGAGGAAGCACAAGAGAAGGCCCTAGGCACTCAGGATTGGAAATCCGCCAAGTCTGGGAGGAAGAGCTGCTGCACAGTGATTGGTTCCCACTTATTCAGAGGAGAAGCTTGGCCCAGTGCACACAGCTCCACATACTGAAAGAGAAGTTAATTGAACTCTATGACTGCATGTATTATTATTATTTTTTTAATTTATATTTTTTATATTTCTTTCATTTTCATTTTTGTTGTTGTTGTTCTTTAACTTTTTTAATGTTTTTATTTTTTTATTTTTTATTTTATCATTATTATTATTACTATTATTTTAAATTTTAATTTTCATTTTTTAATTATAATTATTATTTAAATTTTTTTTCTTTCTTTATTTTCTATTTTTTTCTTTTGTCTTTTCATTTCTTTTCAATTTTCTTATTCTCCCTTCCTTGAATTCTACCTGTCTACTCTCATTCTCTTTAGTGACTTCTTCCCTTCCCTTCTAATATCTTTCCTCCCAAGCATCAAATAAATTTATAAGAGTAAGCAGTAACTCAGCAGTCAAACAAAACAAGAAGTAACATGAGCAGCATAAAAAAGCAAGGAAGAAAAGGAGTACAAACAATGATGGACAGCCTAAATATTCAGAAGGACCTAGAGTCATCAGAAAAATGGTCAAATAAAGAACTCAAGAAATACCTTAGACAGATGGAATGGAACCTTAAAGAGGATACGAGACATCAAAACCAAACAGTGAAAGAACACATTGAAAATGAATTACATAAACAGATATAAAAAGAAATTAAGCATCTTAATTAGGAGATAGAGATTATAAAAAAAATCAAACAATAATTCTAGAAATGAAGGAAATGATAAACCAAATTAAAAACTCAATTGAGAGTATCACTAACAGAGTGGAGCAAGTAGAAGACAGAATGTCAGATAATGAAGACAAAATATATCATCTTGAAAAAAGTCTAGCCAACAAAGAAATGCTGGTAAAAAGTCATGAGAAAAACATCCAAGAGATATGGGATAACATAAGAAAAAAAAAAAACTAATGAGTCATCTGGATAGAGGAAGGTACAGAGATTCAAACCAAGGGAATGAGTAACCTGCTGTATGAAATAATTACAGGAAACTTTCCAGAAATAAAAATGGAAACGGATAAAAAAAATTGTAGATGCTTACAGGACACCGAGCACACAAAATCACAGTAGACCAATGCCAAGACACATTGTTATGAAGATATCCAATATACAGAACAAAGAGAAAATATTAAAAGCTACAAGAGAAAGGAGGCAGATTACAATCAGGGGTAAACCAAAAATGTTAACAAGAGATATTTCATCACAGACGCTGAAAGTGAGAAGATCCTGGAACAACGTATTTCAAACACTTAAAAACAATGGATGCCAACCAAGAAATCTGTATTCAGCAAAATTAAGCTTCAGGTAAGACAACAAAATAAAAACATTTCGTGATAAACAAAAGCTGAAAGAACTTGCAGCCAGAAAACCAGCATTGCAAAGCATCTTAAGGAAAACACTACACGAGGAAAAAATGAATATCAACAAAGAAAACCCTCAGTGGGAAGTGCCTCATTAATGACAGAGGGCGGAAGAAAAGTTAATCATGGATAAACAAACTAAATAAAAAAAAAGATAAATAATCAAAGACGGGTGGCAATACAAACCATATATCAATACTAACTCTAAACTTTAATGGCTTAAACTCTCCAATAAAGTGACATAGGCTTGTAACGTGGATTAAAAAAAACAAATCCAACAATATGTTGCTTCCAGGAGACACATCTGAATGGAAAAGACATACACAGGCTGAAAGTGAAAGGTTGGGAAAATTTATACCATGCACACGGTCCTTGTAAGCAAGCAGGGGTGGCCATCCTCATATGGAATAAAATCGACTTCAAGACTAATTTAATCAAAAGGGATAAGGAAGGACATTATATACTGTTGAAAGGAACCATTCACCAACAAGACATAACAATTATCAATATTTACGCAGCAAATAATGGTGTTGCAACATTTATAAAAGAAATTCTTCTCAAGTTCAAGAATCAAATAGACCACAACACAATAATTATGGGAGACTTCAACTCACCTCTCTCACCATTGGACAGATCCTCCAAACAAAAGTTGAATAAAGAAAATATAGAATTCAATATCACAATCAATACCCTAGACTTAACTGACATATATAGAATATATCAACCATCATCAAGTGGATATACTTTTTTCTCACCAGCACATTTATCCTTCTCAAAAATAGACCATATATTATGCCATAGGGCAACACTCAGTAAATATAAAGGGGTGGAGATAATACCATGAATTTTTTTCTGATCACAATGGAATGAAACTGGAAACCAACGGTAAAAGAAGGAAGGAAAAATCCTACATCACATGGAAAATGAACAATATGTTACTGAATGATCAATGGGTTACAGAAGACATAAAGGAGGAAATCAAAAAATTCTTAGAGATAAATGAAAATACAGACACAACATATCAGATTCAATGGGACACAATGAAACAAGATTCAAGAGGCAAATTCATCGCCTGGAGGTCATTCCTCAAAAAAAGAAAAAAACAAAAACAACAAATAAATGAGCTCTCACTTAATCTCAAAGCCCTAGAAAAGGAAGAGCAAAACAACAGCAAATGTAGAAGAAGGCAAGAAATTATTAAAATCAGAGAGTAAATCACGAAATTGAAACAAAAGAAACTATTAAAAAATTAACAAAACTATGAGTTGGTTCTTCGAAAAAATAAATAAGATGTACAGACCCTTAGCCATGCTAACGAGGAGAAGAAGAGAGAGAACTCAAATTACTAACATACGGGATGAAAAAGGCAATATCACAACAGATGCTACATAAATACAGAAGACAATTAGAAATTATTTTGAAAACCTATATTCCAATAAAATAGAAAATAGTGAAGACATTGATACATTTGTTAAGTCATATGATTTGCCTAGACTGAGTCAGGAGGATACACACAATTTGAACAGACCAATATCAATCGATGAAATAGAAGAGGCAATCAAACTACTACCAATCAAGAAAAGCCCAGGATCAGATGGGTATACAGCGGAGTTTTACAAAACCTTTAAAGAAGAATTAATACCAATACTTTTCAAGTTATTCAGAAAATAGAAAAACAGGGAGCTCTGCCAAATTCATTCTATGAGGCCAACATCACCCTGATTCTGAAACCAGACTAAGACACCTCAATGAAAGAAAACAACAGACCAATATCTCTGATGAACCTAGATGCAAAAATTTTCATTAAAATTCTGGTGATTTGGATACAAAGGCCCATCAAAAAAATTGTGCACCATGATCAACTAGGATTCATCCCTGGGATGCATTGAGGGTTCAATATATGGAAATCAATAAATGTTATTCACAACATCAATAGACTTAAAAATAAGAACCATAAGATGATCTTGATAGATGCAGAAAAACCATTAGAAAAAGTAGAGCATTCCTTTATGTTCAAAACATTAGAAAAACTAGGGATAAAAGGAACATACCTCGACATTGTAAAAACTATCTATGTTAAGCCTCAGGCTAGCATCATTCTGAATGGAGAAAAATTGAAGGCATTCTTTCTAAAATTTGGAACAAGACAGGGATGTCCTCTATCACCACTTCTATTCAATATAGTTCTCGAAAAACTGGCCAGAGCAATTAGAAAGTTGAAAGACATTAAAGACATAAAAATAGGAAAAAAAGAACTTAAATTATCACTATTTGAAGATGACATGATTCTATACATAGAAGACCCAAAAGGGTCTACAGAAAAAAACTACTAGAACTAATAAATGAATTCAGCAATGTGGCAGGAAATGAAATCAACATGCATAAATCAAAGGCATTTCTGTATATCAGCGACAAAACTTCTGAAATGAAAATGAGGAAAAACACTGCATTCACAATATCCTCATAAAAAATTAAATACTTGGGAATCAACCTAACAAAAGAGGTGAAAGATTTATACAATGCAAACTACAGAACCCTATAAAGAGAAGTAGAATAAGATCTTAGAAGATTGAAAAATATACCCTGTTCATGGATAGGCAGAACTAACATCATCAAAATGGCGATATTACTAAAAAGTTGTCTATAGGTTTAATGAAATGCCAATCTAAATCCCAAATGAATTTTTTGTAGAAATAGATAAACCAATCATGAAATTCATATGGAAAAATAAACGACCCAGAATAGCAAAAGCAATTCTAAGCAGGAAGTGTGAATCAGGCGGTATAGCGATACCAGATTTCAAACTATATTACAGAGCAATAATAACAAAAACAGCATGGTACTGGTACCAAAACAGGCGGGTGGACGAATGGTACAGAATGGAGGACACAGAGACTAATCCAAAAAGCTACAACTATCTTATATTTGATAAAGGAGCTAAAAGCATGCAATGGAGGAAGGATAGCATCTTCAACCAATCGTGTTGGGAAAACTGAAAATCCATATGCAACAAAATGAAACTGAATCCCTTTCTCTCGCCATGCACAAAAGTTAACTCAAAGTGGATCATGGAGCTAGATTCAAATCAGAGACTCTGCATCTGATAGAAGAAAAAGTTGGTTCCGATCTACATATTGTATGGTCAGGCTCCAAATTCCTTAATAGGACACCCATAGCACAAGAGTTAATAACAAGAATCAACAAATGGGAGTTACTTAAACTGAAAATTTTTTTCTCAGAAAGAGAAACAATAAGAGAGGTAAATATGGAGCCTAGATCATGGGAACAAATTTTTACTCCTCACCCTTCAGATGGAGCCCTAATATCCAGAGTATACAAAGTATACAAAGAACTCAAATAATTAGACAATAAGATAACAAATAACCTAATGGGCCAAGGACCTGAACAGACACTTCTCAGAGGAGGACATAGAATCAATCAACAAGTACATGAAAAAATGCTCTCCATTTCTTGCAGTCAGAGAAATGCCAATCAAAGCCACCCTAAAATACCATCTCAATCCAGTGAGATTGGCAGCCATTATGAAGTCAAACAACAACAAGTGCTGGCGACGATGTGGGGAAAAGGGTACTCTTGTACATTGCTGATGGGACTGAAACTGGTGCAGCCAATTTGGAAAGTAGTATGGAGATTCCTGGGAAGGCCGGGAATGGAAGCACCATTTGACCCAGCTATTGCCCTTCTCGCACTATTCCCTGAAGACCTTAAAAGAGTGTACTACAGGGATACTGCCAATCGATGTTCATAGCAGCACAATTCACAATTGCTACACTGTGGAACCAACCCAGATTCCCTTCAATAGATGAATGGATAAAAAAAAATGTTTTTTTATATACTATGGAGGATTACACAGCACTAAAAAATGACAAAATAATGGAATTTGCAGGGAAATGCACGGCACTAGAGCAGATTATGCTTAGTGAAGCTAGCCAATCCCAAAAAAACAAATACCAAATGACTTCTTTGATATAATGAGAGCAACTAAGAACAGAGCAGAGAGGAAGAGCATGAAGAAAAGATTAACATTAAGCAGAGACATGAGGTGGGAGGGAAAGGTAGAGAAAAGAGAAATTGCATGGTAATGGAGGGAGACCCTTATTGTTACAAAAAAAAAATACATATAAGAGGTTGTGAGTGTAATGGAAAAATAAACAATAAGTGAAATGAATTACAGTAGGTAGGGTAGAGAGAGAAGATGGGAAGAGAGCGGAGGGGGGATAGTAGGGCATAGGAAAGGTAGCAGAATACAACAGTAACTAATAAGACATTATGTAAAAATATGGATGTGTAACTGATGTGATTCTGCATTCTATATTTGGAGTAAAAATGGGAGTTCATAACCCACTTGAATCTAATGTATGAAATATGATATGTCAAGAGCTTTGTAATGTTTTGAGCAACCAATAAAAGAAAAAAAAGGTAGCAATTTATATGCCAATCGAAAATCTTCATCAAATATATATAATCCAAAGATCGAAAAATATTCATTTTACTGAAATGGATTTATGTATAATGTTATTCAACTAGGAAGCTCACCCGTAGGTTGAATTTTCAGTTCCAACAGCGTTTAGGAGGAGTGATCTCTTCTCACAATTTGCATCTGCCAATTCAGCCACCTCACATGTGTGTACAAGTGATATCAGGTAGGATTCTATATGTGCATATAAAAATACATGTGCTGAATAGGCTACAGAGAAAGGGAGACAGGGATTCACATATTTGTTAATTTTAAAAACACATCTAGAACTATTTCAACAGAAAATTGACTAGATTTAAAACTCCTACATTATATAATGCAAAAAGCAATTCCAACTATACACCATGCCTCCTCTGAACTGCTTGTATTTCTATTCTTTTTGGGTTATTTTTCACCATCATTTTAGGATTATTAGTCAGAGACTAGTAGGGTACAGGTTAGTGTCAGGGATTAAGTATTTCAAATGGAAAATTGGAAAATGAATCCAATGTGTATGTAAATATGTGCTATACAAAAATCTTCCCACTCACATCCAGAACAATGCCTTGACATTACCTTCGCCCCAAGTAAGACGCAATTAGAGTTGAAAATTGTAAAAATCTAGGAATACATATATGGAATGGAATATGCTCGGGAGTTCACAACTTTGGAGGTGGTAGAGGAGTTTCCAAAAGTAAAGGACAGGGTAAACACTCCACAAACAAGGAGCTCTGCTGGCCTAAGAATTCTTGGGAAATGGCCTCTGAGGTTGGGATCCTGAAATATATGTTGCTGTCATGAGCTTTAGCTTCCTTTGTAGTGAGACCATCAAAGCTGGGTCTGCATCTATGTGACCGGGAAGAGATGGTTTCTTATATTCCAATGAACATGAGGCAGCAGTGCTCAATTCTCTCTTTGTAGGTAAACTGTGGCCACTGGATTCTAAGTGTCTCCCAGTGGGGACTGTGAAGACATTTGGTCATCCTCCACTTTTCATGGTGTTTTTTGCTGCTGCACTGGGAATTTGGTATTTGCTTCACAAAATATAAGAAGTTCATTTGGGATACAGTGCTGGAGGGAGTTCTGTCACTTGGGGTGGGTCAGGGTCTGCAGGAGAATGCACCAACCAGGCTTCTATCCCACAGAGCTTGCCCCAGTTACCATAGTAAACTTATTCTGAACATTGCCCTTAAAACTCTCCATATAACAGGATGCCTTTACATATAAGGGTCTCATGTCTGCACTATATCAGTCACAAGCCATTTGGAAGCCAATGGCAGATCCACATAGCCCCTCCATGATGTTTTTTCACACACCTTCCCACCACTGCTCTAGGCCCACTACTCAGCAGGCTCCAAATTACTGGCATCTCGTGTTCTACATCATTTTCATGAAACCCAGTCAAACAAGGCACTGTCTGGTATACACATGATAAGCAACAGGACATCAAATTTTCTGCAGTTCCACCTGGTCATGGGAATTTAAAAAATTTCATGGTATTTATTTAGCAATTTTTCAAAAATGAAGTTAGAGGCACTGTGGGTCTCAATTCATTCAGGAACCATTAAGTGTTGAGAAAGTTCATTTCAATGAAAGCTCTGGAGAACTCTCAAAGTCAAGGCTTCTCAAAGAGTTACCAAATGGTCACATAAAGCCAGGCCAATTGACGTCTACAATGTGAGGTCCATGTATGTTTTGACTCTCATCTATGGCTGCCAAGTCTTTCAGAATAAAATCATGTGATATCCTGGCTGAGATTCCCAGGCCTCTGTGGAAAGCCACCCTGGGCATAGATCTCAGTTTCCAAGAGTGAGTCTTATGTGTGTCCTCCTAAAATCCCAACACAATTCATGGCAATACTTCTCTGAGGTCAATTCCAGAATGCAGTCTCTAAGGGGAATCACACCAGAGTTCAAGCCCAGGTGGACCCAGTCATCCCTTCCAACCGCCACAAAAATTACCACAATTAAAATCAAAACACTCCCACAGGGCCATCATCTTCTTCCATGTAGACACTCATCATAACCTCTAGCTGGAGGTTTCTATGAGCCCAAGGTAGTGTCCAAAATAAGCTCACTTGCCCCTTATTTGCCTAAAATCATGGTGGCCTGGACACTCTTCCTGTGAACCAGGAGTGATCAAATATTCCTGCTGTTAAAGTGTTCCACTTCTCCAATTTCGGCCTACTGGCTGTAGGGTATAGATTCTTTATGTGATTTGGACTCATGAGAAAATCCAAGCACATATGGGCTAGCCTCTGCAGGGATTTCAAGAACTCATTTGACCCAAAGGATCCCTATTCTCACTTGATGGAGTTCAGGAACCTAAAACAAGAAGGCAAAAATATTCATCCACAATGACTGCTCTTTTGGACATTTTAGTTTTGGAAGAACATGGGATCTTTCTTTAGATCCATCAGGTGCTGAGAATCTAAGCCACAACCTCATACAAGGACAAGAGGCTGATTCAGACACATCCCATCCCAAAGAAATTAAGCAAAGAGCCACAGGTGGGGTCCATTCATTTCCATATGAAAACAGTGTTTTTCAGGCTACAAAAAGGAGTGGCCTGAGGCAAAGACCTTTCTGACATTTAGGGTAATAGAAATAGAATTAAGCAAATGGCCCAAAGAAGGGTTTCTCCACTGAGACTTTACTGCACACACTGATATCTGAGTTTTCTGAGATGCTCTCATTCCCTTCAGCTATCCAGAACATGGCCATGTCACAGAGCCTTGTGGTGTTACATATCTGGGAAACAAAACCATGAGTCTATTCTGGAGAGTGGCCAGAATTCACGTAGAAAACAGGAACTTTAGAAGATAGTAGATGTTGCCCATCCATAAGGCAAGCTGCAGTGCATTCATCAATTGCGCAGTATGAATTGCGGAAGCTTTCAACTAGAGACAACACATCCATTGGTGCATTCTCTTTTCTAATGTCTACAACCATGGATACAGTGGGATACACAGACATAGAAACACTCACAATGTCAAACGACTTACTAGAAACAGTCCACTCCAAACCAAACAAACCACCTTTCCTACCTATTCTCAGAACATGAGAAAAAACCACAAACTCACACCTACAACGGCAAAGGCACTTCCTTCCCCCAAATAGGTCTGTGACTATCCGGAGTGTCTTCTGACTGGTGGGCCATATTATGTTCCCCCAAAATGGCTTTTCCTGTTTCACATCTGGTCTCAATGTCCAACTCCGTGAAGTTGTAAGGAGCCAGCAGTGAGCCACTGCCTGCTTTCTCAGGAAAGGCCCCTCTTCAGAGCTCTGCTGGCATTTGGCCATCCTCACATCAGCAGGTACCAAGAAAGACTGACTATGTCTTTGGGAAAAGCAAACAAGTTAGCCCACTGGGTCTGGAGTGGGACTGGCTCTGGGTGCCTGGCTTCCTGGATCCCAAGTTCAGAGAATTCCATCACCAAGGAAGTGAAGTGAGGTCACTTCTTTCAGGAACTGAATATGGTCACTGCCTTGGTAACCACTTTGTCCTAACAGTTGCTTCCAAGTTTCCCATGAGATAGAGGCTGCCCCAACATCTTGTGACACATTCAGAAGTTATAATGGTATATCAACCATAGGCACCCTGGAACAGCTCTCCACAGAGGCCTGGTTTGGTCCATCTTCTCTACATTAAGAAGAGAGAGGCTGATTCAGACACATCAATTCATCCTGACCAGGTTGTTTGCATGGAAGATGACTATTGCTCTCTCAGGTCCTACATAGTTGCCTACATCTTCTCCAAGGATCATTTCTTCATGGATCTTTGAGGTTCTAAGCAGGTGGAAGATATTCTACATTTCTATATTGTAAGACCCACTCTGTCGCTGCTCTTAAGTTAGTTATATTGAGGGAAGAGTGTATGGTTAGGGTTAATAACAAGTTCGATTTGGGTTACGAATCATTCTGCGGGATGAATAATGGTATTGGCAACCTGCGATATTTACAAGAGTATACATGTGAAATATAAGTATGAAAGCAGAAATCTAGGTAAGATTTGAAGCCCAGAAGGGCATTGGGGACTTGAGTGGGATACTTAACTTTGAGTTATGTGCTGCACAGATGTCTCAGATAAATCAATATACACTGGCATCGGACCTTGTACCTTGGATGATTGAATGTTGAAGAGAGTATCCAGTCAAAAACCGATAGTCGGTAGGATTAGGAAGGTAGTTGGTAGATTTAGAAAGAAGAGTGAGCATAGGATTTGGACCAAAAGTTCTTCAGCAATAGGGTTTCGGGTAGAGAGTGTATGTAAATGTCAGCACATGTGAAGAGTCAGTCACAATGATGAACTGGGGAAAACATGTAGGAAAGCAGATATCAATAGAGACATTAGGAAATCAAGCAAAGTATAAAGTGTGTGATAGGGTTAGACATTTTCAACAGGTTTGAAGTTGAATATATAATCTTAGGAAGAAACAAATATGTAGTCACCAATAGGATTGATATTTGAGAGCATTAGGCAACCTGGACATGGATGATTTTAGTAATGGATGCTATCTTTCCATTTAGGCTTTGGTACAATTGTAAGTGTGACCTTTGCTTTTTGTGTCCGGAATATTTCTGTGATAAAATGTGTATGTAGATCAGGTGACATGAGTATTTCTTCCACCATTTCTGAGAGCAATATTTTGAAGATTTATAAATTCGTATGGGGGTACAAATAGGTGTACCCTGTTTCTATTAATATAGACATAATGCATGAATAGACAATACTGTGAATAAATAATACAACTAGATCCACTTTAAATAATGGATTGAATGGATATCTGAAAATATATAAGAAATGTTATATTGATATACAATCATTAATTCCAACCAGTTATATATCTAATGATTATCTTATGGTTACGGTTAATCATGAAGGGTGTGTGAGTTTTTCTTCAAAATTGATTATGGAAATCGAAAACAATATATTTGGAAAAAAAGTCTCATGAATAGACCAGTCAAGAAACATAGAGAAATACATGTGTTCTGGAGCAGGAAGTGACTGAAAGTGAAACAAATGCCTATAAATTTGCTAACTAGTGAATGAAATATATATGCTAAGATGTGCATAAACTGAAGAAATAGTAATGTACCAGTGTGGAATAAAAATTAACGTCAAAATACACATCGTGTCCCATAGGAACCAACATGCATTGATGTTCAACTGGGTCAGTTAATGTAGACATATTAGAATTTGTATGCACCTTTCACTGAAGTTAGTTCTCAGTACTAGGAAACAAATATGTATTTCAGGTGTTTGAGTATTTCTAAGAATAATCTTGTGAAAAGTTGATTATTAATCCACATACATGAACATGAATGAATTTAGGGAGTGTATATAAGACACATAATTTTCATATTTTTAAAAATCTGGAGAGTATACACACACACACACACACACAAACACAGAAATTAAAAAATAGCAATATATATGCCAATCGAAATTCATCATGAAATATATATCATAAAGATGCAAAAACATTCATTTTACTGAACATGGGTTTATGTATAATGTTGTTCCACTGGGAAGCTCACCCATAGGTTGAATTTTCAGTTCTAACAGCGTTTAGGACGAGTGATCACTTCTCACAATTTGTATCTGCCAAGTCATGTAACTCAAAAGAATGTACGTGTGATACCGTGTAGGATTCTATTTGTGCATATAAAAATACATGTGCTGAATAGGCTCCAGAAAATGGGAGACAGTAATTCACATATTTGTTAACTTTCAAAACACATGGAGAACTATTTCAATTAAAAATTGACTAGATTCATAATACCTACCCTTTATCATGCAAAAGGCAAATCCAACCCTGAACTGCATGTATTTACGTACTGTTTGGGTTATTTTTCTCCATCATATTAGAATTAGTAGTCAGAGTCTATTAGAATATGGGTTAGTGTCAGGGATTCAGAATTTCGAATGGAAAAATAGGAAAATTAATCCAATGTGTATGCAAATATGTGCTAAAACAAATCTTCTGACTCTCATCCAGAACAATGCCTTGAAATTATCTTTGCCCCAAGTAAGACACAATTAGAGAAGAAAAGTTGCAAAATCTGTGATTACATTTCTGGAATGGAAAATGCTCAGGAGTGCACAAACTTGGAGGTGGTATAGGAGTTTCCAAAAGTAAGAACAGGGTACACACTCCACAAACATGGAGCTCTGCATGCCTAAAACTTTTAGAGAAACTGCCACTGAGGTTGGGCAATGATATATAGGTTTTTGTCAGGAGTTAAGCTTCCTTTGTAGTGATACCCTCAAAGCTGGGTCTGCATCTATGTGACCTGGAGGACAAAGTTTCTTATTTTCCAATGAACACAAGGCAGCACTGCTGAATTCTCTCTTTGTAGATAAACTGTAGCCCCTGGGGGTTTATTTTCTCCCCGTGTGGACTGTGAAACAATTTGGTCATCCTCCACTTTTCGTGGTGTTTCTTGCTGCTGCACTTGGAGTTTGGTACATGCTTCACGAAATACAAGGAGTTCAACTGGGAAACAGTGCTGGAGAGAGTTCTGTCACGTGTGGTGGGTTATGGTCTGCAAGAAAATGCACAAACCAGGCTTCTATCTCTCAAAGATTGCTCCCTTGTCCATAGCAACCTGATTCTGAACATTGCCCTGAAACCTCGCCATAGAACAAGATGCCTTTACATATAAGGGTCTGAAGTCTGCACTATGTCAGTCACAAGCCATTTGGAAGCCAATGGCAGATCCACATGGACCCACCATGATATTTTATCACACACCTGCCCACCACTGCTCTACGCCCACTACTCAGCAGGCTACAAATTACTGGCATCTCTGTTCTAAACAATTTTCAGAAAACCCTGTCAATCAAGGAACTGTCTGGTACACTCATGATAAGCAATAGGACATCGAATGTTTCTGGAGTGCCACCTGGTCATGGGAATTTCAAAAATTTCATGGTATTTATCTAGCCATTTTTCAAGGATGACATTGGATGCACTGTGAATTTAAATTATTCAGGAACCATTAAATGTTGAGAAAGCTCAATTCAAAGAAAATTCTGGAGAACTCTCACAGGCAAGGCTTTCCAAAGAGTGGACAAAAGGTCACTTGAAGCCAGGACCATTGAGGTCTACAATGTGAGGTCCTATGTGTTTTGACTCTCAACTATGGCTGCCAAGTCTTTCAGAATAAAATCATGTGATATCCAGGCTGAGATTCCCAGTTCTTTGTGGAAAGCCACCCTGGTCCTAGATCTCAGGTTCCAAGGGCGACTCTCATGCGTGGCCTCCTAAAATCCCAACACAATTAATGGCAATACTTCTCTGAGGTCAGTTTCAGAACTCAGTCTCTAAGGGGAAACACACCAGGGTTCAATCCCTGGTGACCCAGTCATCTCTTCCAACCGCCACACAAATGACCAGAATTAAAACCAAAACACTCACACATGCCCCTCATCTTCTTCCATATAGACACTGATCATAACCTTGGCTGGAAGTTTCCATGAGGCACACAGCACAAGAGAATGTCAAAATAAACTCCCTTGCCCTTCATTTGTCTAAAGTCAGTGTTTCTGGACACCTTTCCTGTGAACCAGGGCTGATCAAAGATGCCTGCCATTAATACTGTTCCGCTTCTCCAATTTGAGGCATAGTGACTGTCAGGTATAGTTTCTTTATGTGATTTGGAGTCATGAGAAAACCCAAGCACCTATGGGCTAGCCTCTGCAGGGCTTGAAGGACTCAGTTGACCCAAAGGATCCCTCTTCTCACTTGATGGAGATCAGGAACCTTACAGAGGAAAGCAAGAGACTTCATCCACAATGATTGCTCTTTTGGCCATTTTGGAATTGGATGCACACATGGGATCTTTCTTTAGATCCATCAGGGCTGAGAATCTGAGCCATGGACTCACACTGCACTAAGAGGTGGATTCAGACATATCCCTTTGCAAAGCAATTAAGCAAAGATCCACAGGTGATGCCCATTTATTTCCATTTGAAAACTGATATTTTCAGGCTTTGGAAAGGTGTGGCCTTAGGCAAAGACCTTCCTTACATTCAGGGCAACAGAACAATAGAAAAGCAAATTCCCAAAGAGGAGTTTCTCCACTGAGACTTTCCTGGTCACACTGATATCTGAGTTTTCTGTGATACTCACCATTCCCTTCAGCTATCCAGTACATGGCCATGTCCCAGATTGTGGAGGAGATACATATCTTGAACACAAAACCATGAGCCTATGGGAGAGTGGCCAGAATTCAGGAAGAAATCAGGAATGTAGAAAGGTAGTAGGTGTTGCCCATCTATAAGGTAAGCTGCAGTCCATTCATAAATTGGACAAGATGAATGCTGTGAAGATTTCTACTAGACAGGACACATCCTTTGATGCATTCTCTTTTCTATTGTCTACAACCACGGACACAGTGGGATACACAGAATCACTCACCTTCTCAAAGCACTTACTAGAAACAGGCCACTCCAAATTAAACAAACCGACTTTCCTACATATTCTTAGAAGATGAGACAAAATCACTAACACACAAACACACCCAAAAAAGGCACCTTCTTTCCCCAAGTAGGTCTGTGACTATCCGGAGCATCCTCTGACTGGTGGACCATACTATGTTCCCCTGAAATGGGCTGTCGTATGTCAGATCTGGTCTCCTTGGCCAAAACTGTGAAGTTGTCAGGAGCCAGCGGTGAGCCACTGCCTGCTTTATCAAAAAAAAAGCCCCTCTTCAGAGCTTTCCTGGCATTTGTCCATCTTCAATTCAGTAGTTGCCAAGAAAGACTGACTCTGTCCTTGGTTAATCCAAACATGTGAGACCACTACAACTGGGACTGGGCCTGCCTCAGGGTGCCTGGCTTCCTGGATCCAAAGTTCAGAGTGTTACATCAACAAGAAAGTGACGTAGGTCACTTCCTCTAGAACTGAATGAGGTCATTGCCTTGGCAACCACTTTGTCCTAACAGTTGCTTCGAAGGGTCCATGAGATGGAGGCTGCCCCTACTTCCTTTGACACTTTCACAAGTTAAAATGGAATATCAACCATAGGCACCCGGGAACAGCTCTCCACACAGGCCTGGTTTGGTCCATCTTCTCTACATTAAGAAGAGAGAGACTGCTTCAGACACATCCCTTCATCCTTACCTGGTTGTTTGTCATGGAAGATGACTTTTGCTCTCTCAGGTCCTTCATAGCTGCCTATATCTTCTCCAGGGATAATTTCTGCATGGACCTTTGAGGTTCTCTGCAGGTTGAAGATCTCCTACATTCCTGTATTGTAAGACCAACTCTGTCCCTGCTCTTCTATAAAGGTAGATTGAGGGAATCATGTATGTTTAGGGTTAATAACATGTTTGATTTGGGTTAGGATCATTCTGCTGGATGAATAATGGTATTGGAAACCTGCGATATTTATAAGATTATAGAGGTGAAATATATGTATGAAAACAGAAATCTCAGTAAGATTTAAAGCCCAGAAGGTCATTGGGTCCTTGATTGGGATAGTTAGCTTCGAATTATGTTCTGTGCAGATGTCTCAGATAAATCTATACACAATGGCATAGGATCTTGTACCTTAGATGATTGAATGTTGAGGAGAACATTCATTCAAAAAGGGAGAGTTGGTAAGATTACGAAGAGAGTTGGTAAGATTAGAAAAAAGTGTGAATATAGGATTTGGACAAAAAGTTCTTTAGCAATAGGGTTTTGGGTAGAGAGAAAATGTAAATGTCAGCACATGTGAAGAGTCAGTCACAATGATGAACTGGGGAAAATATGTAGGAAAGCAGATATCAATAGAGACATAAGGAAATCAGGCAAAGTATAAAATGAGTGATACCAATAGACATTTTCAACAGGCTTGAGATTGAATATATAATCTTAGGAAGAAACAAATATGTAGTCACCAATAGGATTGACATTTGAGAGCATTAGGCAACCTGGACATGGGTGATTTTCATAATCCATACTCACATTCCATTTAGGCTTTGGTACAATCGTAAGTGTGACTTTGCATTTTGTGGCCAGAATATTACTGTGATAAAATGTATATGTAGATCAGGTGACATGAGTATTTCTACCACCATTTCTTGGAGCAATATTTTGAAGAGGTGTAAATTAGTATTGGGGGTACATAGAGGTGTACCATGTGTGTATGAATATAGACATAATGCATGAATAGTCCATACTGCGAATAAATAATACAACTGGTTCAAACTTTAGAAATTGGAATAAATTGATATCTGAAAATACACAGGGAATCATATATTGATATACATACATTCATTCCAACCATTTATACATCCAATGGTAATATTACGGTTGTGGTTCATCATAAAGAGTGTGTGAATTTTGCTTCAAAATTGATAATGGAAATCGACAGTAATGTGTGTGGAAAGAAGTCTCATGAAATGACCAGTCAAAAACAAAGAGGAATACATATGTTCTGAAGCAGGAAGTGATAGAATGTGTTACAAATTTCTTTAAATTTATGAAGTTGTGGCTGAAATGTATATTCTATGATGTACAAAAACTGAAGAAATAGTAATGTACCAGTGTTGTATAAAAATGAACGCCAAAATACACATCATGTCCCATAGGAATCTACTTGCATTGATGTTAAAGTGGGTCAGTTACTGTAAAAATATAAGGATTTGTTTGCACCATTTACTGAAGTGAGTTTTCAATACTATAAAACAAATATGTATTTCAGATGGATGAATATTTCTGAAAATAATCTTATGAAAAGTTGAATATAAAACCACATACATGAACATGAATGAATTTAGGGAGTGTATATAAGATACATATATTTCATATTTTGACAAATCTAGAGTGTTTATATATATATATATATATATATATATATATATATATATATATATATACAAAATACACACAGAAACATTAAAAAGTAGCAATATATATGCCAATTAAAATTCATCGTGAAATATATATCATCCACAGATCAAAAAATATTAATTTTACTGAACATGGATTTATGTATAATGTTTTTTAACTAAGAAGCTCACTCATAATTTGAATTATCAGTTCCAAAAGCGTTTAGGAGGTGTGATTTCTTCTCACACTTTGTATCTGCCAAGTTAGCCACCTCTCAAAAATACAGGTGTGATACCAGGTAGGATTCTATATGTTCATATAAAAATACATGTGCTGAATTGGCTACAGAAAAAGGGAGACAGGAATTCACATATGTGTTAACTTTAAAAACACATGCAGAACTCTTTCAACAAAAAATTGACAAGATTTACAACTCCAACCCTATATCATGCAAATAGGAAGACCAACTATACACCATGCCTCCTCTGAAGTGCTAGTATTTCTATTCTGTTTGGGTTATTTTTCTCCATTATATTAGAATTAGTTGTCAGAATCTAGTAGGGTATGGGTTAGTGTCAAGGATTCAGTATTTCGAATGGAAAATTGAAAAATGAATCCAATGTGTATGTAAATATGTGCTACACAAAAATCTTCCCACTCTCATTCAGAACAATGCCTTGACAATACCTTCGCCCCAAGTAAGACACAATTAGAGGAGAAGATTTAGAAAACCTGTGAACAAATATCTGGAATGGAATATGCTCAGGAGCCCACAACCTTGGAAGTGGCAGAGGAGTTTCCAAAGGTAAGGGAAAGGGTAAACACTCCACAAACATGGAGGTCTGCTGGCATAGAGACTTCTTGAGAAACTGCCTGTGAGATTGGGCACTTGAAAAATATGTTGTTGTCAGGAGTTTTAGCCTCCTTTCTAGTGAGACCATAAAAGCTTGGTCTGCATCTATGAGACCTGGAGGACATGCTTTCTTATTTCCCAATGAACATGAGGCAGCAGTGCTAAATTCTCTTTTTAGGTAAACTGTGGCCACTGGGGGCTAAAGGTCTCCCCATGTGCACTGTGAAGCCATATGGTCATCCTCCATTTTCATGGTGTTTCTTCCTGCTGCACTGGGAGTTTGGTATTTGCTTCACGAAATAAAAGGAGTTCAATTGGGTCACAGTGCAAGAGGGAGTTCTGTCATGTGTGGTGGGTCAGGTTCTGCAGGAGGATACAAGAACCAGGATTCTATCCCACATAGCCTGCCCCCTTGACCATAGCAACCTGATTCTGAACAATGTCCTGAAAACTCTCCATATAACAAGTTGCCTTTACATGGAAGGTTCTGCTGGCTGCACCATGTCAGTCACAAGCCATTTGGATGCCAATGGAAGATCCACATGGCCCCACCACAGATGTTTTATCACATACCTGCCCACCACTGCTCTAGGCCAACTACTCAACAGAGTCCAACTTACTGGCATCTCTGTTCTACACCATTTACATGAAACCCAGTCAATCAAGGCACTGTCTGGTATATTCATGATCAGTAACAGGACATCCAAATGTTCTCCAGTGCCACCTGGTGATGGGAATTTCAAAAATTTTATGGTATTTTTCTAGCCATTTTTCAAGGATGAAGTTGGAGGCACTGTGAGTTTCAATTCTTTCAGGAGCCATTAAATTTTTAGGAAGCTAATTTCAATGAAAGCTCTGGAGAACACTCACAGGTAAGGCTTCCCAAAGAGTGGCCAAAAGATCACATGATATTATTCCCATTGAGGTCTACAATGTGAGGTCCATATGAGTTTTGACTCTCAACTCTGGGTGCCAAATCTTTCAGAATAAAATCATGTGGTATCCTGGCTGAGAGGCCTAGTGCTCTGTGGAAAGCCATCCTGGGCCTAGAACTTAGTTTCCAAGGGCGACACTCATGCCTGGCTTCCTTAAATCTCAACGCTATTCATGGCAATACTTCTCTGAGGTCAGTTTGAGAACTCAGATTCTAAGGGAATCACACCAGAGTTCAAGAACATGTGGACCAAGTCATCTCTTCCAACCGCCACCCAAATGACCACAATTTAAAACAAAACACTCCAACGTGGCGCTCATCTTTTTCCATATAGACACTCATAATGACCTCTGGCAAAAGTTTTCCATGAGGGGCACAGCCCAAGACCGTGTCCAAAATAAGCTCTCTTGCACCTAATTTGCCTAAAGTCAGGGTGGCCTGGACACCCTTCTTGTGAACCAGGAGAGATCAAATAGGCCTCCCATTAATACTGCTTCGCTTCTTCAATTTGAGGCCAACTGACTGTGGGGTTTGGATTCCTTATGTGAATTGGAGTCTTGAGAAAACCCAAGCAACTATGGGCTAGCCTCTGCAGGGCTTTGAAGAACTCATTTGAACCAAAGGATCCCTATTCTGACTTGATGGAGGTCAGGAAAGTTACAGAAGAGGCGAGAGACTTCATCCACAAGGACTGCTTTTTTGGCCATTTTGGTTTTGGATGTACACCTGGGATCTTTCTTTAGATCCATCAGGAGCTGAGAATCTAAGCCACACCTTCACACAAGGCAAATAGGCTGATTCAGACACATCCCTTCCAAAGCAATTAAGCAAAGAGCCACAGGTAATGCCCATTCATTTCCATTTGGAAACTGTTTTCTTCAGGCTTCACAAAGTGGTGGACTGAGGAAAAGACCTTCCTGACATTCAGGGCAACAGAAGAATTGGTAAACAAAAGGCCCCAAGCAGGGTTTCTTCACTGAGACTTTCCTGGTCACACTGATATCTGAGTTTTCTTAGATGCTCGCCATTCCCTTCAGCTATTCAGTACATGGTCATGTCACAGAGCTTCAAGGTTGTACATATCTTAAACACAAAACCATGAGCCTATTCTGGAGAGTGGCGAGAATTCAGGAAGAAAACAGGAACTTAGGTAGATAGCAGGTGTTGCACATCAATAAGGCAAGCTGCAGTCCATTCATAAATAGGGCAGGATGAATGCTGGGAAGCTTTCTACTAGATAGGACATATTCATTGATGCATTCTCCTTTCTAATGTCTACAACCACGGACATAGTGGGATACACAGACATAGAAACACTCACCTTGTCAAACGACTTAGTAGAAACAGTTCACTCCAAACAAAACAAACCACCTTTCATACCTATTCTCAGAACATGAGACAAAACCACAAACCCACACCCACACCACAAAGGCACCTCCTTCCCCCATGTAGGTCTGTGACTATCCGGAGTGTCCTCTGACTGGTGGGCCATACTATGTTCTCTGGAAATGGCCTGTTCTGTCTCAAATCTGGTCTCCTTGGCCAACTCTGTGAAGTTGTCAGGGGCCAGCGGTGAGCCACTGCCTGCTTTCTCAGGAAATGCCCCTATTCATAGCTTTCCTTGCATTTGGCCATCCTCACATCAGTAGGTTCCAAGAAAGACTGAGTCTGTCCTTGGTAAATCAAAATAAGTTTGACCACTGGGGCTTGGACTGGGACTGGCTCTTTGTGCCTGGCTTCCTGGATTCCAAGTTCAGAGAGTTCCATCACCAAGGAAGTTAGGTGAGGTCACTTCCTTTAGGAACGGAATGAGGTCACTGCCTTGGCAACAACTTTGTCCTAACAGTTGCTTCCAAGGTTCCCATGAGAAGGAGGCTGCCCCTACTTACTGTGACACTTTCACAAGTTACAGTGGTATGTCAACCATAGGCATGCAGGAGCAGCTCAACAAATGCCTGCTTTGGTCCATCTTCTATACATTAACAAGAGAGTGGCTGATTCAGACACATCCCTTCATCCTGAGCAGGTTGTTTGCCATGGAAGACTTTTGCTGTCTCAGGTCCTTCATAGTTGCCTACATCTTCTCCAGGGATCATTTCTGCATGGACCTTTGAGTTTCTCAGCAGGTGGAAGATCCTCTATATTCCTGTATTTTAAGACCAACTCTGTCCCCACTTTTCTGTAAAATTAGATTGAGAGAACAGTGTATGGTTAGGTTTAATAACATGTTCGATTTGGTTTAGAAAGGAAACTACACGGTTGAGCAAACAGGGTCCTACCGTTAGCAATAATATGAGGATTATAAATGGACCGGCCATGGCAGATAAAAGCATAGTTAACCAGGTTGACTATGTGAACAAAGAATCAAACCTCCCTTCTGGGGCCTCTGTCTCTCTTTGACGCTCTTCAAGTCGTTTTCTTAATTTACTCATAGATTCTTTTACAACTCCAGTATTGTCGGCATAAAAACAACATTCTTCCCTCAATGCAAGCAAAAAGGCAACTTTCTCTCATGAAGAGGAGGTCCAACACTCGTCTGCTCTGTAAAACAACTTCAGAGAGAGAGAGGTTAAAATTCCTGTAAAGCTGTGATGTCGGTTTTTAATGTCTTTAAGCTTTGGTCTATTTCTGCTTCTAATTGTGTCTTTGTTGTGTCTCATGGACTAGGGCAGTTGTTCCTATGCCCACCCCTTCAGCAATTATTATTCCTCATAGGATGGCCAAAGTGAGGGATACAGGTTCCCGGTGGAACCGGGTTGTATGCCCCCCTATTTGAACTTTAAATGAACATACGTCATGATAGAGCACTCTGAAAAACATCTGCATCATTACATAATTAATCACATCTATTGACCATTTTATGTAAACATAAATAATGTTAAAGTGTATAGAATTATACTGTTTTAGGAATGGACAAGAAAATGCACCTAAGATAGCACCAAAGTGAGGAAAACATTCTTATTTGGTTGCATCCGGATTTAGAGGGCATTGCTTCTGTTGTAATCAATTAATCCCCTGAACCCCAAGTTTTGGTAGTTTTAGAATTTGTACCCAACATGTAAGGGAAGGGGCTCAGAAGTTCACAGTCTGCAGAAATTCACAAAAATTAGTTTTTGTTTCTGTTTTTTTTTTTTTTCCTCTGTTCTGGGCAAGTTAACTTTTCAAGGACACCTTGGAAGGGGAGAGCTTTTTTGTCTCTTTTTTTTCTCCCTGCCAGCTGTCACCATGGAGACCAGTTGCTAACTTTTTTATCTTAGAAATGTAGGCATCTCGGTGAAGCCCCAGCTCAAGGCCAGAGGCCTTGTTCACATATTTTGTGAAAAACTGGAAAGGCAGTGTCTAGCTTAGGGGTGGTGATTTTTCCAGCCAGTGGTCAAGTAGAACAGGGCAACACGAAAAGTGGAAGTTTATGTACATTGAACTCTTTCAGAGGGACTCTTTTGCTGAAAGACCTAAAGTAAGCCTTGGTGAAGACTTCTGGAGAAGGTCATTTAAGACATTTCTGTGGACCTGGTACAGAGGGGGAAGACGGGGTAGTCGAGGCTGAGAGCAGCTCCGTGGATCTAAGAATGAGAAAAGAGAGATGTAAAAGAAAAATGGTAAAGGGGTTTGAGATTTTCCTAGAACAAAACTTGAGCATTAGAACAGGTATAGCAGAGGGGAAGATGGGAGTAAATATTCCAAAAAGCCTTTGAGGGACTTTAAATTCTTAGAAACCTCTTTTCAGTGATGACAAAGCAACTTTAAATGCCATTTTCATTACATCGTGGATAGGGGTCTGAGGGCTCTTCTCAGCTGGTTTGAGCTTTGGGTTAGCTTGCTAGAGGACTTGGTGGGACCTAGTGCAGGCCCTGACAGGAAAAGAGAGGAGTGAGTGGGTGAAGGGGTACCTCGGTACCTGCTACCTCAGCAACGGGGCAATGTTCTGAGAACCAGCGGAGGTTTGGGTTTTTGATTTAGTAATTGGAGAGGAGAAATCAGGTTGCTAAGATGGGAGTGATAGCAGAGAGTCTAGAGCAGAAGGCTGAGGGTGAGGAACTATTGGAGAAGCATAGTACAGGATGTGAGAAAAAGAGGAAAAATAATTCCACATAGGGAAATTTCCCCCTTTTGAGAACTTGCCGAAGTTAAAAATGTCACTCAGAATTTGAGGATCTAGAGAACCCTCTGGGGGCCATAGTATTTAGTTGTCTAATTGGTAATATGGCCAATGCTGTGTACTGAATTTGATGAGGAGTTTGGGTTCCACCAGGCAGCCCCTGTATGCTCACATTCCCTTGACTTACACAAGAAGTCGGCTTCTCCCCCACACAGCCGTGGCTGTTTGTGGCTTTGATAGTCCGCCAGGCAAACATAGTAATCTAGGCTAGCCAACCTGAATCTGTCTCGCGTGTCCCTGCATCCATAATATTTGTTTCCATTATCTATGGTACAGAAGAGATTTAATGGGATTTTAGTGGGATCCTCTTCATCAGGGATATCCCAATAGGAAAGACCTATACCGACCTGACAAATGTCTGGGTGGAGAGATGGCCACCAGGTCTCTAAGGGGCCTGTATGCGAGATAGACTATACTTCCTGTCTAGTAGGATTTGTGATCAGCCATTGCTGCTGAACGGGGTGATGAGGGTTAGAACTACTGGTGGCCAAGGGGAGAGTCTATATTCTTATCCACATAGCGAATACGCAATTTGAAATGGTTACCACGCTTTTCCAGTTTCCAACAAGAGTCTGGACACAGCGAAGGCTTGAGATGAGAGGCATGGATCCAAAAAGTGATTCCGTCTACTTTAACGCTTTAGGTTTTATAAGTAGCACCTGGTATGTTCCTTTCCAGTGGGGTTCCAGGGATGACACCTGATGTTGTCTTATGTAGACGAAGTCTCTTACTTGATATTGATTTAGAGTCCCCTCCTCCCCTGGTTGGTAGGCAGTGGCCAGCTGTTTCCACAGTTATCGCTGAGTTCTTTCAATGACTTTAAGTCTGTCAAGCAAGGGGGTGTGGAAGTGATCGTTAGGCCTTAGAGTTGGGGTTAGGTCCCTTACTGGATGATGGGAATCATAGAGAATTTCATAGGGGGTGAGGTTACACAAAGAAAGAGAGGGAATATTTCTCGCATGAAACAGTGCATAAGGCAGGAGCATAATCCAATCTTTTATGCCGGGCTCTAAGCTTAATTTTGTGAAGGTCTCTTTAATGGTTCTATTTATTTTTTCTACCTGTCCTGAGCTCTGGTGTATATAAGCATAATGTAACTTAAAATTAATCCACAGGGTCCCAGTTAACACCTGACTTACCTGGGCCATGAACACCAGTCCATTATCAGACCCTATTACCTTAGGCAGACCGTATCTTGGAAAAATATCTTTCAGAATCTTCTTGAAAATCATTTGTGCAGTTTTTTTTTTTTTTTGTGTGTGTGTGTGTGTGTATGTGTGGAAGGCTTCAGTCCATCCTGAAAATGTATCTACAAAGACTAGGAGGTATTTAAGTCCATACCTTGCTGGCTTAATTTCACTATTGTCCACTTCCCAAAATTGTCGTTTTCTGGTTCCTCATAGGTGCTTTCCTCTAGGAAACTGGAAGGGTAAGCATTAACCAATTGACGGACTCGACAGGCTTTTGTTACCCGTTCAGTTATTTTCTTTCGCTGTGAGTCGGTTAGTGGAAAACTCTGTTCTTAATCCTACAGGAATGCCTGCAGTTTCATTGAACCAAGGTGAGTGAGTTGGTGTACATTTTTAACGTAGTGTAGGGCTTTATGTAATTGCAGCCTGAGCTCAGTGAAGTTGAGGTGTTCAGTGTCAGTGTCCATAGATATTATAAAAAACTTCCTGGTGATCAGGGGTCCATTGGAATTGGGCATCTCCCTCTAACACCGGGTATAAAGGAGCAGCTAAAAACGCAAACCCAGGTATCCATAACCTGCAAAAGCCAGCAGTCCCAAGAAACTCTCTGAGTTGTCTCCTGTTAGATGGGGGTGGTATCTAGGCAATGGTTTGTTTTCTGGGCTCAGTGAGCCATCGTTTACTGCCCCTAAGAAAACAGCCCAGGAAGATTACTTCATGCCAGCAAATTTGGGCCTTTTTGGCCGAAACTCTATACCCGAGTTGAGCAAGCTCATATAATAGTGCTTGGGTCCCAGACTCACAGTTTTCCTTGGTGTTGGCTGCCAGTAGAAGGTCATTCACGTATTGAAGCTGGGTGACTTTGGGGGTGCGTAGTTCTGAAATTGCTGAGATCTCTGTGGAGGGATTCATCAAAGAGAGTGGGGGAGTTTTGAACCCCAGTGGGAGTCTAGTCCAAGTTAGTTGACCAGACGTTCAGGTTTCTGGGTCTACCCACCCGAAAGCAAACAGCAACTGACTATCTTTATGCAGAGGCAAGCAAAAGGAAAGCATCTTTTAAGTCCAGAACAGTTTACCATTCCGCTCAGGGTTCAGAGTGCTAAGCAGATTGTACGGATTAGGTACCGTGGGGTGAATGTCCTGCACTCTGTTGGTTGATCTCTCTTAGGTATTTAACAGGGCGATTGTCCCGGTTCCTGGCTTTTTTTTCTAGTAGCAGGGAGTGTTCATGGCCAATTGACAGGGCCTTAGGACGCCTAAGGTCAGATATTTCTGAATATGGGGCCTTATCTCATCTTTAGCTTTTTTTGCTTAGAGGATATTATTTGACATTAATTGGGGAGGCTGAGGTTTTTAACTCCACTGTTATTGGAGGTTGTTTCACGGCCAGGCCTAACCCAGCAGTTTTTGCCCAGGCATCTGCGTAATCTGTTATCCATTTCTGGCGTAGCTTGCCTGTTTGATCAGTCTTGGGGGGTGTGAAGAGTGGATGTTCATCTTCTACTAATTTAGTTAAAGCCGTGACTATAGGAGTTTATACTAAAGGATTTAGAAATTTCATTTGGTAGCCTTCAGGGTTAAAAGTTATTTAGGCCAAGAGCTTGGTGAGCAGAACTCTGCCCATCAATGGGTCCAGGCATTCTGGATTATTAGGAAAGAGTGATGGATTTTTCCTTTACCTAGGTCCATGGTCCTCTTAGTAGTCTAAGCCCGATATTTACTGCCATTAGGCCCTTTGAACTACAGACCTTTTATTTGATAGAGGGCCCAATGTGGCCTTAAGGGCTTCGTATACTGCTCCTGTATTCATTTCAAAGTTTACTGGGGTCCGCTACACTTCAAAAGTTACCCTGAGCTAGGGAAGTGATCTGAGCCCCAACTTTCTTAGTCATGCACCAGAGTCACAATGGCTGGCTGGCGTGGCTGTCTCTTTATAGGGCACTTTTTGGCCCAGTGTCCTTTTTTTTTTAGAGTAGGCACATTGATCTGAGGCCAGGGGTGGCCTCTGGCATGGCCCCAGGTAACCCTTACTGTCACCTTACGTCTTAATTTCTGGCCTCTTTCTTGTTGTGACAAGCATCTTGGTCAATCCCTTAGTCTGTCTTTTGCTTCTCTCATCCTTCCTTTGCTCCCTTTCTTTCTCCCTGTTTCTCTCTTATAGTATACTTTCTCAGCTTCTCTGACTAAATCTCTCTTTTAAATTTTTTTAATATCCATGGCAGCTTGCCCAATTAAGGCCATTGTTACAGATGAATTTTGATCCGCTGCCTGAGGATCGAAAGGAGTATATCTTTTATATGCCTCCATAATTCTTTCTAGAAACAAAGAGGGAGATTCATCAGGCCTTTTAATAATTTCTCTTACCATGGCCAAATTAGTTGGTCACCTAGCAGCCCCTTGGAGACCTGCTATTAGAGCCAGGCAATAATTGGACAGATGCTCTTTATCTTCAAAGGTGTTGGGGTTCCAGTTGGGTTGGTTTAAGGGTAAGCTGGCTTTGATTATGTTGGGAAGTTGTGTTGCTCGCCAATCAGGTTCGAGGATATTTTTTTTTTTAGCTTCTTGGAGGTTTTTCTCTTATTCCTCTGTCATAAAGAAAGTCCCTAGGAGTTGTTGGCAGTTATCCCAAGTAGGCAGGTGTAAAAACGTTGGCGAGTTCTCTGAGTTCTTTTAGCCGGGCCAGCTTCCTCCAGGGAAGGAGGGGCTCTGTGTGCCACGGGACTGTCATCTGGATGGCGCTGGGCCATCCTAGCTTCTTTGAATGGTGGAGAGGCTGAGTCAGCAGCAGGGGAATCACTTAGAGGGTGTTGGCATTTGGGGGATGAAGGCAGAGGATAAGGAGGGGGAGGAGAGTCCAGTAGAGTCTTGAGACTCAGGGAGAACAGAGGGTGCAGGAGGAGGAGCAGAGAGTTAAAGAGATAGAATCATGGGGGAAGGAGTAGGAGTCCGTGCAGGGACAAGGAAAGGCTTCACACTTGGAGGAGGAGATTTGCAGAGGTCCTGACAAGTTAAGATATATGGCTGTTGATCTGGACGTCTACGTGGCCCCGGCTAAAAGACAATATCTCGAACTTTTCAAATTAGTGCGAAGTAGAAAGATCCTTCTAGGGGACATCTGACTACAAAGTTGGGTCATTCTGAGACACAGAATCTGCAAGATCCGGCGTTTTACTGAAAAAGAAAGATTCTGAGCCCTTAAGCAGACTTTGGTCTAGTGATCAAGGGTCATGAACAGAGGCATTGAAGTGCTCTGTCCCATAATGAAATATACACAGACAATAAAAGCAATGACACAAGACACAGACAAGACAAGACAATAAAGACAGGAAATGGACGTCCAATACTGAGACCATGACTGAGTAGCCGGCAAAACATGATGGGCTGGCAATACCGAATCCGAAACAAAATATCACTGAATAAAGGAGACTATTGTTCCTCGATTTCATGAGTTCATCCCCCAGGGACATGGCCTGTGGCTCTGTTACATGTGTGTCAGCCACCATGGGAGAGAGCTCACGCTCTTTACCAATAGCCATTTTGTGAAACCCTAACCTGAATCCTGAAACCAGAAAGAGGGGCCTTATTTATCCCCAGAGGAGCCCGTTGGGGGTCTTTCATCTGCGGCTGCCGGATCTCACTGGGGCCACCAGATGTAAAGATCGGGCGAGGGTGGGTGGAAGAGACCACCAAGAGACTGTCTCATGCAACAGCAAAGGCTTTATTGGGAGTCCGGCATGCAAGGGCTCAGAGCTCACTTGAATAGAGCAGAGAGCCCTGAGAACAGCTTAAGAAGTGCTTATATATTTTCCTTGGAGAGGGCAGGAAGGAAAGTTTATTGATGGGTAAGTGCGAGTGGGCGGTTTGCGTGCAACTGGTTGACCGAGTACATTCTGCAGTTTGGCAGTTGGGGACAGCACATTCTGGGAACAAGAATAGCAAACAGTTCTCAAGATTTCAACAGTGTTTTGTTAAGCATACAGAAAATCAAGAAGTGACAAGTACCTATTTTATTAACCTTTCAATATAAGTATGAAAACAGAAATCTAGGTAAGATTTGAAGCCCAGAAGTTCATTGGGCCCTTGATTGGTATACTTAGCGTTGAATACATTCTGTAGTGATGTCCCAGAAATATGGATATACAATGGCATAGGACCTTATACCTTGTCGGAGGTCAATTCCAAAACACAGACTCTAAGGGGAATCACACCGAAGTTCAAGCCAAGGTGGACCCAATTATCTCTTCCAACCGCCACACAAATGACCACAATTAAAACCAAAACACTCCCACATGGCACTCATCTTCTTCCATATAGACACTCACCATAACTTCTGGCAAGAGGATTCCATGAGAGGTGCAGCACAAGACAGTGTCCCAAATAAGCTCCCTTTCCCCTCATTTGCCAATAGTCAGGGTGGCCTGGACACCCTCCCTGTGAACCAGGAGTTATCAAATATGTCTGCCATTAATACAGCTCTGTTCTCCAATTTGAGGCCTACTGACTGTGGGGTTTAGATTCTTTATTTGAATTGGATTCATAAGAAAACCCAAGAACCTATGGGCTAGAATATGCAGGGCTTTGAAGAACTCATTTGACTCAAAGGATCCCTATTCTCACTTGATGTAGGTAAGGAACCTTACAGAAGAATGTGAGGCACTTCATCCACAGTGACTGATTTTTGGCCATTTTGATTTTGGATCCACACATGAGATCGTTCTTTAGATCCATCAGGTGCTGAGAATCTAAGCCACAGGCTCACACAGGACCAAGAGGCTGATTCAGACACATCCCTTTACAAAGCAATTAAGCAAAGAGCCACAGGTGGTGCCCATTCACTTCCGTTTGAAAACTGTTTTCTTCAGGATTCACAAAGGCGTGGCCTCAGGCAAAGAACTTACTGACATTCAGGGCAACAGAAAAATAGGCAATCAAAAGGCCCATTGCAGGGGATCTCCACTGAGACTTTCCTGGTCACATCGATATCTGAGTTTTCTGAGATGCTTGCCAATCCCTTCAGCTATCCAGTACATGTCCATGTCACAGTGCTTGGAGGTGGTACATATCGTGGACTCAAAAGCATGAGCCTATTTTGGAGAGTGGCTAGATTTCAGGAAGAAAACAGGAACTTAGGAAGATAGCAGGTGTTGCCCATCGATATGGCAAGCCCTAGTGCATTCATAAATTGGGCAGGATGAATGCTGGGAAACTTTCTACTAGACAGGAAACATCCATTGATGCATTCTCTTTTTCTAATGTCTACAACCACGGACACAGTGGGATACACAGACATAGAAACACTCGCCTTGTCAAACAACTTACTAGAAACAGTTCACTCCAAACCAAACAAACCGACTTTCCTACCTCTTCTCAGAACATGGGGCAAAACCACAAACACACATCCACACCCAAAAAGGCACCTCCTTCCCCCAAATAGGTCTCTCAATATCCGGAGTGTCCTCTGACTGCTGGGCCATACTATGTTCCCCAGATATGGCCTATCCTGTCTCAGATCTGGTCTCCATATCCAACTCTGTGAAGTGGTCAGGAGCCAGCTGTGAGCCACTACCTGCTTTTTTAGGAAAGGCCCCTCTTCAGAGTACTCCTGGCATTTGGCCATCCTCACATCAGTAGGTACCAAGAAAGACTGACTCTGTCCTTGTTAAATTGAAGCAAGTGAGACCACTAGGACTGGGACTGGGACTGACTCTGTGTGCCTGGCTTCCTGCATCCCAAGTTCAGAGAGTTCCATTACCAAGGAAGTGAGGTGAGGTTGCATCCTTCAGGAACTGAATGAGGTCACTGCCTTGGCAACCACTTTTTCCAAACAGTTGCTTTCAAGCGTACCATGAGAAGGAGGCTTACCCTACTTTCTGTGGCACTTTCACAAATTAGAATGGTATATCAACCATAGGCACCAAGAAACAGCTCTCTACACAGGCCTGATTTGGTCCATCTTCTCTATATTAGGAAGAGAGCCTTTAGTCCGGGGAGCACTGCAGTGAACCTCTGCACTAAAACTATTAGCAAGCACCTGGTGGAGGAGTCCTCCATAGGTAAGTGGGGCTTTTATAACATCTGATATCCGGTTAAGGGAGATCTCTTCTGATGACAGAGATGTGGCCTGGGGAGGCTCACATATACTCCTTTCCAGGAGAGTAACCAGAATCGTTCTGTCCTCTGTTCTGTTCTGTAGGGAATTCCTCTGGAACTGTAGAGAGGGGCCGACGGGCACGCATGCACTCCTACCCTGGAGCTATAGCAAGATGTTGCACTGTTCCACTGTTTTTCTGTTTAGGTGCATGGTTTCTGTTTTTTGTGTTTTGTTTTGTGTTCTATTTTTTTGATTGTTTGTTTGTTTTTGTTCATTTTGTTGTGTGATTTCAGTGGTAAAAACTTAAGGATTTTGGACGTAAAAATAGGTAATAAAGAGAGTAAGCCTGACACCCCTTTGGACTGTGTTTTAGGGAACTGCGATGAACTTTACTCGCCTTTGTTAAGCAGGATGATAGAAGCTCCTAGCTGGCTGCCTGGAGCACACCCATTGCAGAGGGCAATGCTTGGTGGGGACCTAAGAACTGAGCATCTCCCAGGTTAACAAGTGAAACTCCTTTAAAACCCCTTGTCACTCCAGATCAAGAGAGTCACAACCTTTGGCACCTCCCTTTTTCTTTTTCTCAAAACTCAGTCCTCATTATTAAATTGGTATTAATTGGCGTCAAGTTGAGGAATCGAACTTTAATTTACAAATTTGGTACCCGCCCTCCATCCCGGAACTTTGTGAGAGCTGTCTACTGAAATATTAGGAGATGAAGCATGCTTGGTGTGGAACTGAACAAGAGGAGCTAATCCTGTAAGTAAAAGGAGGGACTGAGGGACTCCCAGCAGCTGCCAAAGCCCTGTTGATTCAGGGAATTACCTCCTTCCTCCCCGCACTGTAAGAATTATGCCACCTCTGTCTTGTTAAAAAAGAGAAAAAGAAAAAGTGGACACTAAATGCGGTGAAGTCACCATGGAGACACTTTATTTTACATTTCAGGTTTCCCCTCTGTTAAAACATGTGGTCCCCCCCTGTGGATATCTATGGTGCACACTGGTGTAGGAGATTTTTCTCTTATCTGCTCTGGTTTAAACGGTTCTCTCTGACAGCCATAGTCTGAACCTCCTTTCTGTCTGTCTTGTGTCTTTGTATCTGGCCCCTTAAGACATGTGCAATAATGTGTTGATATTATAAATTGTTTCTTGGGAATGATCTTAGCTGAATGTGTGTCTAAATGATGATGTTTTATTTTAACAATCTGGTATCTGAATGGGTTTTTGAAGCATTGCAGAATCTTGCAGTTAAAAGTCGGGTTTAGGTAATTGTTTAGTTTATGATTTCAGATAATTCATGCCAGAGAACTTAAATACTTAGTATGGAAAACTGAAGAACTCTACTTCCAAGTTGGCAAGTAAATTCCCAATCATACAGTCTTTTTTTCACCAATTTTGAATTGGATAGCCTCGGAAAATGTCACTGTGTGTACCACTGCATTAATTTGGACAAGGATAGTAAATCATAGAATGGTATCTGTTGACAAAACAAGATGTAAAGATATAAAATTTTGTGAATTGTATCTTAAATTTGTATCATAATTTTCAACATCCGAACCTCAAAATTATGGTTAAAATGCCTTAGGCCTGAGGTGTCTGCTCAGAATAGCAGTTTTTCCTGCTCCTTCCAGACCTCAGCCATGATTTATATTGAAATGTAAATGAAAGAAGCCTGAAAGCTTAGTAGGAGACTGATTTGAGGCCTAAGGGAAAAAAAAGGTAAATTGTATGGTATTTACTAATTACTAGCCAGTCACTTTTTCTAGGACTCTTTTTTTTTCCTTAGATACTTTTTTTTTTGAGCTCATGATTTTGAGCATACAGACCTAGGTTAATGTTTTTCAGATCAGTTCTATCTTTGACCAACTGTAGACTTTTTGAAACATTGCAATGGAGATTTCACCTGAGAAAAGCTACAAGGCCTTTACTATTTTTATGTGTGCACACTTTTGTTATGTGTTGTATGTCCACATATACATATGTCCGTATATCATATATATGATACACAAATTAACATATACAAGGAGCGCTCATAAAAAAGCGCTCATTAAAAAAATTTAAATAGGACATCCAAAGATCTTTAATTCACGTGATTTAAATGTTTCAATTTAAATTGGATAAACAGATAAAAATCAATGTCTTTAAATTTAAGCTTACAATTTTTTTAGGTGTTCAAAAATCTAATAAAATATTAATATCTACAAAATGTCTAATATGTCTTGGTTCTAGGACCTTTCCTTCAACATAAAAATGGTTTACACTGTCAATACATTTCTCTAATATTTTGATAAATAAGTAAAGTAAATTTGATATGGGATTGCTCATTCATGAGTACTTTTCTTAGATATCTGATTGATTTACTAAGGTCTGAATAAGTTCTTATTAAAGTCTGTATAAGAATATAAAAATAAGTCATGTGTTAATGAGACAAAAATTTCTTAAAACATAAGTTTACCCATAACGTTGTGTTTATTAAGTTTTATTTTCTCCAGAGCAAGCAACCATAAAAATTAAACAACTGATTAAATAAGAACTGTTATTTTAGAGCACTGTACTGCCATTGCTTTAAAAGCTAAACTTGGTTAATGTAGAAACATCAATGTAATTGTGAAGCTATCAATGTTTTCATATCTTATAGGTATGCAAGTCTGTAAGGTAGAAACTTTAAAAGAGCATTATATCAAGCTGGTGCTCTGAAGTTGTATGGTAAAAAATATATTGGGGATTTATTTACCTGTTATCAATAAGATATGTAAACTTTTATGTTACTTTTTACATTGGGGAACAATTTGAATGTATTTTTTAGTTAATGAGAGCCTAATCGATGTAAAGGTTAAAAACTTTCAGCCTTTCTTTAATTCATGTTTTAAATGTGATATCATATGGTGTTAGCTAATGTTCATGTGACCTCAAACAATTTATGTAAACTTTGTCAAATGATATTTAAAAATAAGGATTAGCTTTAGAACTAAAATACTTAAGATTTATAAAGAGCCCTGCCTTAGCTGAGATAAGGCTCTGTGTCCCATCTTACTACATGTGAGAATGACTACGAAACTAGTAGGTTAGATAATGTTTCTTTAAAGTTATGTTAAAAAGTTGGGTTTTTTTAAGGTCAATATTCCTAGGATCTCAAACAGGGGATATAATGTATAACTCAGCCAAAAAATTCAGGGTAGCTGTTACACAAGCTAAGTATTTTTACTTTTGTTAATTTTATTTTGAAATTTTCTTATAAGTGATCTAAAGATTCTCTGTTACTGTTTTACAAACGTGTTGCTTTAAGAACACAACATGGGTTTATTCAATATAATAAGTCATTACTTACAATACAGACAGAATAATACAGATCCCAATTAATAAAAAGATAATTATATAGTTATAGACATTAAAGCCCAGTACTCTTAATATAAGGCTGTTAAAATTTATTTGCTGGATGTTTAAGATTAGGATTTAAAATTAAAGTTAAATGAAAAGAGCCAAGAAAACCAATATTTGGCTTTTGCCCTATGAGTCAGTCTGAATCCAGGGAACAGGGGACTTCTCTAAAGAGCTTTGAAACTCTGAGCCACATAACCTCCTCCTGATCAGGGAGATTAATGAGACCACTGGAGAACAGAAAGCCAATCAGTGTATTTGTTACGAAGAGGAGAGTCATCAAAGAAAGGAGACATCCCTGATGCTTCCGAGGGAAGCCAAATGGTCAAGCAAGATCTGGACCCACCTAGCGCAAATGGCACTAGCAGAACTGAGAATCTGCTCTCAAGTTTCCCCAGAATTGACTCCCATAAAAGGTCAGCTGACTGTTAACAATAGATGGAAACAAAAGTCAGTTTGACTGCTTCATCTTAAACACTTAGCAAAGACAGTTAAGAACAAAATACATCCATTCCTGGGCATTTTAAATTATAATAATAATAATAATAATAATAATAATAATAATAATAATAATAATAATAATAATATAATGTTAAGGTATGCACCTTATGTTTGCCTCCCCAAATAAGTAAGACTGGTGGCTACAAAGAAGAATTCTCAGACAGGAATGCCTGATACTTATAAAAAGAGACTATCAAGAAGACCTGCCACAGGGAGAAGTTTTCAGTTTAAGGCCTACAGATATTCCTAACCTACACAGGTTGGCTTGGTGTTTGCTAGTACAATTATCCAGCCCTGAGTAACAGAATTAAAGGTTTCTCAAAGAGACACAGAGGTCATACTAGTAAAAGGATTTTACAAGATCAGATGACATTAAATAATTAAACTGTATCTTATGGGGAGGGACAAGTGTAACAGTAAAAGTTAAATATTAAATTGACAGTCCTGATAACTGGGGATATTAAAGACTGGTGAGGGAACTTCTATACAGTGACATGTTCCAGGTGCTGCAACATTTATTCAGTACTCATGGTTTTTGTTTCTCTCATAGAAGAACCCATCCCCAGATGACTTTACAACCTGTTCTTCCCCAATCAGACTTCAAACCGAACTGACTTCTAAAAGGCAACTCATGTCCCTCAACTGACTTCTAAAAGGCAACTCATGTCCCTCATCCTATGCCCACTCACGTCACCCTGTCTCAGGTCAGAAGAAGAAAAAATGAGTGACACCACTCTTCTTATAACAATGGAGAGAAAGATAAATAGACTATCAATATAAGTAATTAATTAAGTCAGGTAAAATCAGGGAGATCGGTTTTGGGTGAGTTCTAAAAATTTGGAGACTCTTACCTGAGGGATTAAAATTTCCTCAGTGCTCTTCCCGTAATCTATCAAAGATTTGAAAGGGACACAAAGAAAAGGCGGGAATGATAGACCCAACCTGATCTTTAATTTAAATTGGGAGCCATCTTGCCAAAAAGCCATGAAAAGATAATTTTGGCTTTATCATAAATTACTTCAAATTCTAAACCTGCTTGGAATGCCTGCCCACGCCTTGAACTCACCCATGCCCGGCTCTCTGACCAGATAGCAGCCCTCTCTGAAACATTAGTGACACATCATAAATATTTGCCTTCTCTGGCCAGACAACAACCCTCTCTGAGGCTCTAATGGTCTTCATGAACTCTGATGTAGGGACAGCAAAAAAAATGTAGACTGCCATTAGTGTGATGTTTGTCAGAGTTCTGTTATCTGTAAACCCCCTTTTGTGTAATTTTCTGGGCTATTAAGCTGCCTGTAGGAAAGCTGGGGTTGCTGTCTTTTTCCCGCCGTTTTGTGAGGGAGAGGTAGCACAGCCAGTGGAAATAATAAGCTTAATTTAATTTGATTTTAATTAGAGTCAGTGGTCTTTTCTTGTGTCCTGGTGTAACAGGTAAACACTCCAAAAACATGGAGCTCTGCCAGCCTAAACACTTCTTGAGAAACTTCCTCTGAGTTTGGGCACTTGAAATATATGTTGTTGTAAGGAGCTTTAGCTTCCTTTCTAGTGATACCATCAAAGCTGAGTCTGCATCTATGTGACCTGGAGGACATGGTTTCTTGTATTCTAATGAACATGAGGCAGCAGTGCTGAATTTTCTCTTTGTAGGTAAACTGTGGCCACTGGATACTAAGTGTCTCCCCGTTTGGACTGTGAAGCCATTTGGTCATCCTCCACTTTTTGTGGTGTTTCTTGCTGCTGTACTGGGAGTTTGGTATATGCTTTATGAAATACAATGAGTTCAACTGAAACCCAGTGTTGGAGGGAGTTCTGTCACTTGTGGTGGGTCAGGGTCTGAAGGAGAATTCACCAACCAGGCTTTTATCTCACAGAGCTTGCCCCCTTGTCCATAGAAATCTGACTCTGAACTTAGCCCAGAAACCTCTCCATATAAAATGATGCCTTTACATAGAAGGGTCTGCTGGCTGCACCATGTCAGTCACAAACCATTTGGAAGGCAATGGCAAATCCTCATGGCCACACCACAGATGTATTATCACACACCCACCCACCACTGCAATAGGCCCACTTCTCAGCAGGCTCCAACTTACTGGCATCTTTGTTCTACACCATTTTCATGAAACCCGGTCAATCATGGCATTCTCTGGTACACTCATGATCAGCAACAAGACATCTAAAGGTTCTCCAGTGCCACCTGGTTAAGGGAATTTCAAAGATTTCATTGTATTTATCTAGCCATTTTTCATGGATGAAGTTGGAGGCACTGTGGGTTTCAGTTCATTCAGGAAATATTAAATGGTGAGGAAGCTGTTTTCAATGAATTCTCTGGAGAAATCTCACAGGCAAGTCTTCCCATAGAGTGGTCAAAAGGTAACATGAAGCCAGGCCCATTGAGGTCTTTAATGTGACGTCCATGGGTGTTCTGACTGTCAACTATGGCTGCCAAATCTTTCAGAATAAAATCATGTGATATTCTAGCTGATATTCCAAGGCTCTGTGGAAAGCCACCCTTGTATTTGATCTCAGTTTCCAAGGGAGAATCCCATGCGTGGCCTCCTAAAATCTGAACACAGTTTATGGCAATATTTCTCTGAGATCAGTTTGAGAACTCAGACTATAAGTGGAATCACACCAGAGTTCAAGCCCAGATAGACCCAGTCATCACTTCCAACCACCAAACAAATGACCACAATTAAAACCAAAGCACTCCCACAAGGCCCTCATCTTCTTCCATATAGACACTCATCATAACCTGTGGCTGGAGGTTTCCATGAGGGGCTCAGCCCAAGACAGTGTACAAAATAACCTCCCTTGCCCGTCATTTGCCTAAAGTCAGGGTTGCCTGGACACCCTTTCTGAGAACCAGGAGTTATCAAATGAGCCTGCCGTAAATACTGCTCTGATTCTCCAATTTGAGGCCTACTGACTCTCGGGTATAGATTCTTTATGTGAATTGGAATCATGAGAAAACCCAAGCACCTATGGGCTATCCTCTGCAGGGTTTGAAGAACTCATTTGACAAAAAGGACCCCTATTTTCACTTGATGGAGATCAGTAATCTTACAGAGGAAGGCGAGAGACTTCGTCCACAATGACTGCTTTTTTGGCCATTTTGGTTTTGGAAGCACACATGTAATTGTTCGTTAGATCCATCAGGTGCTGAAAATCTATTCAACAACCTCAAACATGGCCAAGAGTCTGATGCAGACACATCCCTTTCCAAAGCAATTAAGCAAAGATCTACAGGTGATGCCCATTAATTTCCATTGAAAACCGTTTTCTTCAGGCTTCAAAAAGGGGTGGCCTGAGGCAAAGACCTTTCTGACATTCAGGGCAACAGAACAATAGGTAAGCAAATGGCCCAAGGCAGGGTTTCTAAAATGATATCTGAGTTTTCTGAGATGATCCCATTCCCTTCAGCTATCCAGTACATAGCCATGTCACAGAGCTTGGAGGTGGTTCATGTCTTGGAAACAAAACCATGAGCCTATTCTGGAGAGTGGCCAGAATTCAAGAAGAAAACAGGAATTTAGGAAGACAGTGGTTGTTGCCCATCCATTAGGCAAGACAAAATCCATTCATAAATTTGCAGGATGAATGTTGTGAAGCTTTCTTCTATTCAGGACACATCCATTGATGCATTCTCTTTTCTAATGTCTACAACCACGGACACAGTGGGATAAACAGACATAGAAACACTCGCATTGTCAAAAGACTTACTAGAAACAGTCCACTCCAATCCTAACAAACCGACTTTCCTACCTATTCTCAGATCATGAGACAAAACCACAAACTCACACCCACACCCAAAAAGTCACCTCCTTCCCCCAAGTAGGTCTATGACTATCCGGAGTGTCCTCTGACTGATGGGCCATAGTATGTTACTCCAAAATGGACTGTCCTATGTCAGATGTGGACTCCTTGGCCAACACTGTGAAGTTGTAACGTGCCAGTGGTGAGACACTACCTGCTTACTCAGGAAAGGCCCCTCTTCAGACCTTCCTGGCATTTGGCCATCCTCACATCAGTAGTTACCAAGAAAGACTGATTCTGTACTTGGTAAATCCAAACATGTGAGGCCACTGGGACTGGGACTGGGACTGCCTCTGGGTGCCTGTCTTCCTGGATCCCTAGTTCAGAGAGTTCCATCACCAAGAAAGTGATGTAGGTCACTTCCTTCAGGAACTGAATGAGGTCACTGCCTTGGCAACCACTTTGTCCTAATAGTTGCTTCCAAGTGTCCCAATTGATGGAGGCTGCCCCTACTTCCTGTTACACTTTCACAAGTTTGAATGGTATATCAAACATAGGCAGCCGGGAACAGCTCTCCACACAGGCCTGGTATTGTCCATCTTCTCTACATTAAGAAAAGAGAGACTGCTTCAGACACACCCCTTCATCCTGACCAGGTTGTTTGTCGTGGAAGATGACTTTTGCTCTCTCAGGTCCTTCATAGCTTCCTATAGCTTCCCCAGGGTTCATTTCTGCATGGACCTTTTCATTTCTCAGCAGGTGGAAGATTTCTTACATTCCTGTATTGTAAGACCAACTCTGTCCCTGCTTTTCTGTAAAGTTAGATTGAGGGAACAGAGTATGGTTAGGGTTAATAACATGTTTGATTTGGCTTAGGAATCAGTCTGCTGGATGAATAATGTTATTGGGAACCTGCAATATTTATTAGAATATATAGAGGGGAAATATATTTACGAAAACAGAAATCTAGGTAAGATTTGAAGCCCAGAAGGGCTTTGGATCCTTGATTGGGGTACTTAGGTTTGAATTATGTTCTGCACATGTGTCTCAGATAAATGTATACACAATGGCATAGGACCTTGTACCTTGGATGATTGAATGTCAAAGAGAACATCCAGTCAAAAAAGGATAGTTGGTAGGATTAGGAAGATAGTTGGTAGGATTAGGAAAAAGAGTGAGTATATGATTTGGACAAAAAGTTCTTTAGCAATAGGGTTTTGGGTAGAGAGAAAATGTAAATGTCAGCACATGTGAAGAGTCAGTCACAATGATGAACTGGGGAAAATATGTAGGAAAGCAGATATCAATAGAGACATTAGAAAATCAGCAAATGATAAAGTGATTGATAAGATTAGACATTTTCGACAGGCTTGAGTTTGAATAAATAATCTTAGGAAGAAACAAATATGTAGTCACCAATAGGATTGACATTTGAGAGCATTAGGCAACCTGGACATGGGTGATTTTCATAATCCATACTCATATTCCATTTAGGCTTTGGTACAGTCGTAAGTGTGACTTTGCATTTTGTGGCCAGAATATTACTGTGATAAAATGTATATGTAGATCAGGTGACATGAGTATTTGTTGCACCATTTCTGAGAGCAATATTTTGAAGAGATATAAATTAGTATTGGGGGCACAAATAGGTGTACAATGTGTGTATGAATATAGAGAGAATGCATGAATAGACCATACTGTGAATAAATAATATAACTGTTTCCAAATTTAGAAATTGGAATAAATTGATATCCCAAGATACACAGGAAATCTTATATTGATATACATACATTCATTCCAACCAGTTATATATCTAATGGTAATATTAGGGTTGTAGTTTATCATAAAATGTGTGTGAGTTTTGCTTCAAAATTGATTATGGAAATCGAAAATAATGTGTTTGGAAAGAAGTCTTATGAAATAATCAGTCAAAAACAAGGAGGAATACATGTGTTCTGAAGCAGGAAGTGATTGAATGTGTTACAAATGTCTTTCAATTTGTGAACTTGTGGATGAAATGTATATTCTACGATGTATAAAATCTGAAGAAATAGTAATGTACCAGTGTTGAATTAAAATGAACATCAAAATACACATCATGTCCCATAGAAATCTACTTTCATTGATGTTAAATTGGGTCAGTTACTGTAGAAATATAAGGCTTTGTTTGCACCATTCACTGAAGTGAGTTTTCAGTACTAGGAAACAAATATGTATTTCAGGTGGATGAATATTTCTAAAAACAATCTTATGAAAAGTTGATTATAAAAGCACATCCATGAACATCAGTGAATTATTTAGGGAGTGTATAATAAGACACATATATTTCATATTTTGAAAATATATATATCACACAGATACATTAGAAAGTAGCAATATATATGCCAATCAAAATTCATCATGAAATATATATCATTCACAGATCCAAAAATATTAATTTTACTGAACATGGATTTATGTATAATGTTTTTCAACTAAGAAGCTCACTCATAGTTTGAATTTTCAGTTCCAAAAACATTTAGGAGGAGTCATCTCTTCTCATACTTTGTATCTCCCAAGTTAGCCACCTCACAAAAATGTACGTGTGATACCAGGTAGGATTTTATATGTGCATATAAAAATACATGTGCTGAATTGGCTACAGAAAAAGGGAGACAGAAATTCACATATGTGTTAACTTTAAAAACACATGGAGAACCATTTCAACAAAAAATTAACAAGATTTATAACTCTTACCCTATATCATGCAAAAGGCAAGACCAACTATACGCCATGCCTCCTCTCAACCGCTTGTATTTCTATTCTGTTTGGGTTATTTTTCTCCATCATATTAGGATTAGTAGTCAGAGTCTAGTAGGGTATGTGTTAGTGTCAGGGATTCAGTATTTTGAATGGAAAATTGAAAAATGAATCCAATGTGTATGTAAATATGTGCTACACCAAAATCTTCCCACTCTCATCCAGAACAATGCCTTGACAACACCTACGGCCCAAGTATGACACAATCAGAGGAGAAAAGTTAGAAAATCCGTGAATACATATCTAGAATGGAATATGATCAGAAGTTCACAACCTTGGAAGTGGTAGAGGAGTTTCCAAAAGTAAGGGACAGGGTAAACCCTCCAAAAACTTGAAGGTCTGCTGGCCTAGAGACTTCTTGAGAAACTGCCTGTGAGGTTGGGCACTTGAAATATATGTTGTTGTCAGGAGCTTTAGCTTCCTTTCTAGTGAGACCATAAAAGCTGGGTCTGCATCAATGTGACCTGGAGGACATGGTTTCTTATTTTCCAATGAACATGAGACAGCAGTGCTGAATTTTCCATTGTAGGTAAACTGTGGCCCCTGGGGGCTGAATGTCTCCCTGTGTGGACGTTGAATCCATATAGTCATCCTCTATTTTCATGGTGTTTCTTGCTGCTGCACTGGGAGTTTGGTATTTGCTTCACGAAATACAAGGAGTTCAACGGGGACACAGTGAACTGTGGGAGGGATTTCTGTCACGTGTGGTGGGTCAGGGTCTGCAGGAGAATACAAGAACCAGGCCTCTATCCCACATAGCTTGCCCCCTTGACCATAGCAACCTGATTCTGAACAATGTCCTGAAACCTCTCTATGTAACAAGGTGCCTTTACATATAAGGGTCTGCTGGCTTCACCATGTCAGTCACAAGCGATTTGGAATCCAATGAAAGATCTACATGGCCCCACCACAGATGTTTTATCACACACCTGCCCACCATTGCTCTAGGCCCACTACTCAGCAGGATCCAACTTTCTGGCATCTCTGTTAAACACCATTTTCATGAAAACCAGTCAATCAAGGCACTGTCTGGTATACTCATTGTTGGGAAAAGTATAAACGGCAGCCATACCCCAGAGAAAAACCCCAACATGGTGCCTAAGGACTTCTTCTTCCTACCTTCTTTTTTCTGCAGTGGTGCCAAATGTTCCCACCCGTGTGAACTCTCCCGCTGGCGCCAATTTGAAATCTCGCTGGTGGGGAACCTTAGCCCCAATAAGAACTAATTCCTGGGCTCCAGAGCTGATATCTGAAAGAACTTAGCAATAAACGGTTTGCCTGCCATTTATCTAAGCCCTTCCATCTTCCCCTTAGTTCTATATAAGCACACAGCTTTTTGCAATAAAATTGGAATTCTCCCAGCGAAGTGCCTTTGCGTGGGAAGTTCTTTCATTCTGGTGCCCCATGTGAGGATACGGGTGAGCTCTTTCTAACAAGAGCCCTGTCCCCTGCTCCCCCGGAGACACTCCGCCATGGTCCGCTCTTTTCAGATGCCAGCTTCCTGCACCCACCACAGATCTGATATATGTAAGCCTCCCCTGACCCTGGCTCTGCAACTCCCTTCGGGCTACCACTGGTTTTGTGACCTTGATCTTCCGGCACACTCTCGACGCCCTGTAGGGGGCAGGAAATTCCTGCCACTAAGACCTTTACTGGTCGCAGTGGACCCTCTGGTGATCCGTTTTCCTTTGGGGCGTGAGGCTTCTGAGTTTACACAAGAGGCTCTGTGGTTTTTTCTCCTCTGCTGCCGCTGCCGCTGCTGGGTAGAGTTGCTGTTTGCTGCAGGGCTGCTGTGTCTGGCTGAAGCTGCCTCTCTGCTCGGGGAAAACTGAACTCCCGTCCTGGAACTACATTCTGCCGGAACCGGAGTTCTGTTTTCATTACTGACTTTTTCCGCTGCGTTCAAAAACTTTCCTGACGTCAGGTTGCCCGTGGCTCCGAACCCATTGGGTCTCACAGATCGCACTTCACTGGTGACGCCCAGGTAGTGCCCTCTGTATTTCCTCATGACGGCTGGTCATTTTGGGGACGCCCACCTGACCCCCGTTCGCCCTGAGCTTCCTGAAAGCCGTTCCAGCCCGGGTTTTCTCTTTGTCTCTCTCGCTTACTCTTATTCTCTCTCTCTCTCTCTCTCTCTCTCTCTCTCTCTCTCTCTCTCTCTCTGTCTGTCTTCCTTCTCTCCCTGTGACTATGGGCACCTCTTCATCTGTACCTGAAGCCTCACCTCTCAAATGTCTACTAAAAAATCTGGCCACACTCTCCCTCACACCAGACATCAAGCCCAAACTTCTAATCAAATTCTGTACCCAAGATTGGCCTACATATCCACTGGATAATGGCAATCATTGGCCTCCAGAAGGCTCTTTACATCCAAACTTCATCTGCGACCTTTTTAACTACTGCCAGCATCTGAAAAAGTGGAGTGAGATTCCCTGCATTTAAGGTTTTAGCCTTCTCACACAGCACCCTGTCGCTGCTCCTCCTGCCCTCCCTCTCAGGTCCTCCTTGTTTGCAAACCCTTCTCTTCCCCTACGTCTACTCCTGACTTCACAGATTCTTCCTCATTCAACCCAGCAGATGAACCCCCACCTTATCCCCCAGTCCTATCTGCCCCTTCTCTCCCACTATACCCTCCTCTTCCTCTGCCTGATTCCAGGGATCCTCAGCCTTCCATTTCATCCTCCTCCCCTCCGCCCTCTTCTGCCTGCTCCACCTCCTCCTCTTCCAAAGAGACACTCCCTGCCCCTCCCTCTCCTTCCTGTCCGCCTCCTGCCTCTTTCAGTCCTCCTGTTACCAGGTCTAAGGGACTCCTTCCCACCCCCAAGACAATCGCACCCCTTTGTGAGGTAGCTGGTCCCGAGGGTGTCATCAGAGTCCAAGTGCCCTTCTCCATGTCGGACATTACTCAGCTAGAGAGGAAGTTAGGCTCATTCACCACTGACCCCACCACTTACATTCGGGAGTTTCAATGGGTCCTGCAAGCATATAGTCTCACTCATCATGACATCTACATGCTCTTGGCCAATACACTTCTCCCTGAGGAAAGTCAATGGGTCTGGGAGCTAGCCCAAGCCCATGCTGATGAAAATCATAGGACCAATCCTAACCACCCCACAGGCCCTCATGCTGTCCCAGAGCAGGATCCCCTATGGGATTACAACACCCCTGAAGGCTTACAGTCTAGTGACCTTTTTACATCCTGCCTCTTGGCGGGCCTGAAAAAGGCCATCCGCAAGGCTGTTAACTTTAAAAAGGTGCAGGAGGTCATTCAAAGGAAGGAGGAAACACCTTCAGAATTCCTGGATAGACTAACCAAGGCCCTTTAACAGTACACAAACCTCAACCCAGAAACCCCTGATGGCCGTCATGTCTTAATGAAATATGTTCTGGCCCAAAGCTACCCTGACATTAAAGCCAAGCTTAAAAAGCTTGAACAGGGCCCTGCTACTCCTTAGACTAAAATCCTCGCTGTCGCTTTCAAGGTTTTTTATGATAGAGAGGATGAAAGTGAATGCCGTAGGCAGAGGGCTGAAAATGCCAAGTTCCAAATGTTGGCCCAGGTCATTCAGAGAAGGCCATCACCACGCCATCCCAATATGACACCCCCGGGAGCTTGCTTCAAATGTGGTAAGGAGGGACATTGGGCCAGGGATTGTCCTTCACTGAGGACACCCTACAACCCCTGCCCAAAATGCCATCAAAGGGGACACTGGGGGGCAGACTGCCCAACAACCCGAAAGGGAGGTTGGTCAGCCGCCAGGCAACCACAGCCTTTCTTGGGCTTAGCAGCGGAGGATTGACGGATCCCTGGGCTTTCCCTCCAGACTATTACCATCAAGAATCAAGAGCCTAGGTTTACCTTCCTGGTGGATGGATGCTTCATTACCTTCCTCTTGGATACTGGTGCCACTTTTTCGGTCTTAAGGGAGTATGGGGTTCTACCACACCCTCAAAAACTCCTATTGTCAGGGTAGGAGGTAAACAGATTTTCCCTCAAACCCCCCCATCATGTTATATGCAGGGATCCCTTTTGTCCTTCACTCACTTCTTTCTCGTTATGAGCCATTGCCCCATTCCCCTTCTGGGAAGGGACATACTCTCACTATTAAAAGTCAGCATTCACATATCACCCCACACCTCTCCTACCTCTCATTTCCTCATGATGTTCCTAGGGGCAGATACACCTCCTTAATGCACTCTCCCATGACTCTCTAAACCAGTTAAGCCTGAGGTTTGGGACACAACTACACCCCTTATGGCTAAATGCAGTCCTATTCATATTGTCTTACGGGACCCTTCAAGATATATTAGTCAATCACAATATCCACTCACAACCACAGCCCTCCTCGAATTAGAACCCATCATCCAGGATTTATTACGAAAGGGGTATCTTAGGCCTACACACTCTCCTTTCAACACCCCCATTCTGGCACTTAAGAAACCTAAAGTGTCCTACAGGCTGGTTCAAGACCTTCTCCTTGTCAACTCCTCTGTAGTCCCCATCCACCCGCTAGTGCCCAACCCTTACACCCTCCTCTCTCAGATCCCTGCCACTACTACAAACTTCTCGGTCCTAGGTTTAAAAGATGCATTCTTTTCTATTCCCTTGTTCTCAGAATCTCAGAATATCTTTGCTTTTACATGGACTGACTCTCACATCCACCATTCTCATCAGCTTTCCTGGACTGTCCTCCCACAGGGATTCAGGGATAGCCCCCATCTCTTTGGCCAAGTTCTTGCCCAGGACCTCACATCCTTTCACCCGACCTGTCCTGACACTATTCTCCTTCCATATGTCAATGACCTTCTTCTATGTAGTCCCTCTGGGAACACTCTCAATCCCACACCGCTCAGCTTCTTAATTTCCTAGCAGACAAGGGATATAGGGAGTCTCCCCACAAGGCCCAGGTTTCCCATTCTTCTGTCACCTCTCTTGGTTTTTGCCTTAGAACCAGGAAAAAGGAAATAACACTGGATAGGAGGCAACTCCTCTCTGATCTTACAGTGCCCCATATGAAAGCCAAAATACTATCATTCCTAGGATTAGCAGGTTATTTTAGGGCCTGGATCCCAAATTATTCTCTTCTATCCAAACCCCTGTATGACCAAGCAAATGGACCCCCTAGTGAATCTCTTGTCTCCTCCCCCATCTACCACTTCCGCAGGTTTCAGCAACTCCTCTTAAAGGCACCTGCCCTTCACCTTCCTGATCTTTCAAGACCATTTCATCTATATGTCCATGAAAAAGGGGGGCAAGCACTTAGGGTCTTAGGTCGAAACTATGGGCCTACATTTGCACCTGTGGCATATTTTCCAAGAAACTAGACTCTACCATCCTTGAGTGAGCCCCTTGCTTAAGAGCTCTGGTTGCTGGACAAATTTTACACAAAGAAGCCTCTAAGCTGAGTTTTGGGGCACCTTGAACTATCCACTCCCCACATCACTTGAAAGATCTTTCAGCTTATAAGGGCCTTCAAACCCTTCCTCCATCCAGAGTTCTGTCGCTCCTCACTTCCTTTCTGGAAAACCCTAATATTACTTTCCTCCCCTGCTCTGCACTGAACCTTGCCCCACTGCTCCCAATGACTCCCACGTCTAACACACCAACTCATAATTGCTTGGAAACCTTAGAAGATTTCCTCCCCTGTCATTCTTCCATTTCTGAGGAACCACTCACCAAGCCTGACCTTATCTGGTTTACTGACACCAGTTCCTTTAGGCAGAATGGCACTCATTACTCTGGATATGCTGTAGTTTCAGCCACTGAGATTATAGATGCCAAAGCTTTGCCTTCAGGAACTACCAACCAGCAGATTGAACTTATAGCAGCCACTCGTGCCTGCCTTCTAGCACAAGGCAAATCCCTCACCCTCTATACTGATTCAAAATATGTCTTCCAGATCTTATTATCCCATGCTTCAATATGAAGGGAGCGACGCCTACTTACCACCAAAGGTAATGCGATCACTAATTCGGCTCTTATAACCAATCTGATGGAGGCCTCCCACTTACCCACCCAGTTGGGAGTTGTCCATTGTAGGTCCCATCAGAAGGATGGCTCTCTTATCACTGAGGGCAATGCCAAAGCTGACCAGGCGCCACGAATGCGTGCTACCACTTCCAATTATGGCCCCTATGGGGTACATATTATGGCCACTTTAGACAGCTCATCTGAAGCCCCTACTTCTTCCAGTAAGAACAAGGATCTTTTCAAGTTCCTTCATACTCTACACCATTCCAATTCTCAGTCTTTGACCCTTTTTTTACAGAGCTTCTTCTCCCTCAACCCTTCTGACATAGCCATGATAGAGAATATAGCCTCTAATTGTCAGATCTGTCAGCGGACCAAACCTCATACTCCTTTAAGGCCCAAACCTTTCCCTTTCCACCAAGCCCAGGGACACATTCCCGTTGGTGACTGGCAAGTAGACTTCACCAACATGCCCACAGTATGGCACACTAAATACCTCCTTGTCTTTGTGGACACTTTCTCTGTTTGGGTTGAGGCATTTCCCACTTCCAATAAAAAGGCTTCCACTGTAGCTTCAATCTAACTGACAGACATCATCCCTAGGTTTTGTATGCCCACTTCCCTACAATATGACAATGGCCCTGAGATTATTTCTAGGATCACACAAAAGGTCTCTCAAGCCCTCTCCTTCAAGTGGCATTTCCACTGTCCATATTACCTCCAGGCTTCAGGGAAAGTGGAAAGGGTAAATCATACTCTGAAGGAAGTCCTTACCAAATTGACAATGGAATTAAACTTAGACTGGGTCAAAATCCTTCCCTTTGCTTTGCTTCGAATCAGAGCTCTCCCTAAGAAACCATCTTTACTGTCTCCCTTTGAGATAATGTATGGAAGACCTCTTATACCCTCTGGGTTGGTCACTTCACAAGGACCTCTCACCCGAGATTTGTCTTTGCCTCTCTTGTTTCATCTCCGCTCTGAACACTGGAAATGTCAGAACTGGCTTCTTCCGGACCCAGTCTCCTCTCCAAACACTCCTCCCTTATCACCTGGGAGTCTAGTCTATTGTAATACCCCAGAGGAGAAAGGGACTCTTGCACCAAAATGGGAAAGCCCCTATCCTTTCATTCTCTGTACCCCCACCGCCGCCAAACTCTCCTTACCAGACAACCGTCTCACTCCCTGGATTCCCATTTCTAGGTTGAAGCCATATCACCAGGAGGCCCCACCTGCTGACGACAGGACCATGCCAGAGGAACTCCAAGAATCACCTCCTGAAGCTCCCCTTTAATCCTGCTTTCCACACCCATCTCACCCATTTAAGTTGTGGCTCACACGGTGTTCCCTGCATCCCAATTCCTTTTAAAGAAGGCACAATGAGCTCTCCCAACACCCTAGTCTTCTCTAACTGCTTGTTTTTTGTGCTCTGCTTTTTTTCTGTGCTCTGTTGGGACTTGTCTTTACCCTCCTAACCTACCATGTATTTATTCACTCTTCGGGAACGATACTCAGAACATGGCATGCAGAAGGTCCGCGCAGTGGATGCAACTACTTGCTTCATCCACAACTGCACCTCTATTTCCCTAAAATTGTCACCTTCAAGGACCTTTGTCCCTGGTAGCTGGAACTGGCCTTTCATTTGCTTCCTTTTTAATCAAACCAAAGACTATTGTCATTGGTGGCCTGAGATATATAATGGGTGTCCCTATTGGTCATGCAGGTTCCATGATGAACGTGGTAGCTGTTCTTACCACTCACTTGGCTACTCTGAAGGGTTGACTTCTAGTTACCTAAAGTGGCATAAAGGCTCTTCATCCGATAACAATGGATCGTATACTTCAGATATACCTGACCCCAAGGCCAAACGTTGGGGCTATGTTGAGTTTGCTCTCTATGCTCGGACAACCTCAGCAAGACCCACAGGGTGGATGACTGTTGGCCGCACCCTGATTACGCCACCTAAGGCAACCAATCATGTAGTCGAACACATTAAGGAGTCAGAATCAAAACTGGATAAAGGCCATTGCAACAGATGTTTTTTCGTCCTCTGCCTGAGGATCAAAAGAAGTATATTTCCTATATGCTTCCATAATTCTCTCCAGAATCATAGAGGGAGACTCATTAGGACCTTGGATTATCTCTCTTACCATGGCCAAATTAGTCGGCCCTCTGGCGGCCACTCGGAGCCCCGCCATTAGAGCCCTGTGATAAGTGGAAAGATGCTACCAACCTTCAAAGCTGTTGGGATCCCAGTTTGGTCGGTTCATGGGCCCATAAGGATGAAGAGGGAGCATCACAGTGGCTTCTGAGTTTTCTATTTTCCGTAGCTGGCGGGTTTCTTTAGGTGGCCCAGCTTCCACCAGAAAAGGAGGGGCTGCTGCTGCTGCAGAGAAGTCCCTTGGAGGGCTTGGGTCTGGCCCAATTGCCTCTAGTGGCGAAGAGGCTGAGTCAGTGGCGGGAGAATCATCTGGAATGTGTTGGGGGTTGGGGAGCGAGGGCAGAGGATAAGGAGGGGGAGGATTGTCCAGTCTTGTGACTCAGGAAGAATGGGGGGAAGATGGGGAGGGAACGGAAGGTTTGAATGATAGGATCCTGGGGAAGGGGTATATGGCTGTTGATCTGGGTGGCCACGTGGTCCCGGCTGAAAGACAATATCTCTGACTTTTTGGATTAGATTGAAGTAGAAGGATCCTTCTGGGGGCCACCCGACTTTGAGGATGGGCAATTCTGAAGCACAGAGAGTCTGCCAGGTCTGACATTTAACTGAAAAATAATGATTCTTGGCCCTTGAGCGGACATCAGTCCAATGATCAAGGGTCAGGGACAGAAGCGTGAAAGTGCTTTGTCCCATAATGGGAGTTACTCAAAAAGAGACAGTGAAGACACAAACGCAACACAAACAAAGACAAACAGTAAACGTTAACATGGGTCCAAGACAAATATTAGAACTCAGTAACTGGCAAAACCTGATGGGTTAGAAAATAAAGACAGACAGTAAACTCAACATGAGTTCGGGACAATGAACAAAACTGTGTAGCCAGCAAAACCTGATGGGCTGGCAAACCGAATCCTGAAGCAAAATATAACCGAGTTGAGGAAACTAATATACCTTGATTTCCCTCGTCCTCTGGAGTGTCCCCCAGGGACGTGGCCAGTAGCTCTGTGACACGTCTGCCACCCACTGTCAGAGAGAGCTAATGCTCTTCACCGACAGCCACTTTGCCAAGCCCTAACCTGAAACCCGAAACCAGAAAGAGGCGCCTTTCTTACCCCGAGAGGAGTCCCTTGGGGTCTTTCGTCCGCTGCTCCGGATATCTCACCTGGGGCCTCCAGATGAAAAGGTGGGGCGAACATCGGAGGAAAAGACCACCAACAGGCTTTCTCATGCAACACCAAAGGGTTTATTGGGGGTATAGCGTGCTGGAGCTCAGGGCTCACTTCAGAGGAACAAAGAACAAAGAGCCCCGAGAACCACTTGAGTGGAGTTTATATACATTCTTTAGAGAGGGCAGGGACTTTACATACATCATAGCCTCCTTTAGCAAATCATCATATACCGCGGGAAAATCAAATAACAACTCTAAAACATGATTAGCACATTCATTGGCGGGAACAGGTTGGGCAGGGGGTGATTGGTCAGCCTTAAGAAGGGGTATACATTTAAATTGATTGGTGGATGCACTGTGATGTATACGTGGTGAGCTGCATGGTTTCTGGGAAGGGGCTGTTAAGTAACTAGGTCCTCAGGGAAGATTTCAACACACATCTAATGTGCAAATCTGGGAATTGTCTTAACTGCCACAGAAATTTCAGGTGCTGAGTGCAGCTTGGAAACTTTACAAAACCTGGTTCTTTACATTTCAATTTCAATTTCTTTTATTCTTTCAGAACCTTACAGAGGAAGGCGAGAGAGTTCATAGACAATTACTGCTCTTTTGGCCATTTTGGTTTTGGATGCACACATGGGATCTTTCTTTAGATCCATCTGGTGCTGATAATCTAAGCCACAGCCTCAAACAGGGCCAAGAGGCTGATTAAAACATATCCATTTCCAAAGCAATTACTACTCTGAAGTCAATTACAGAACTCAGTCTTCTAGGAGAATCACGCCAGTGTTAAAGCCCAGGTGAACACAGTCATCTCTTCCAAAAGCCACACAAGTTACCACAATTAAAATCAAAAAAATCCCACATGGCCCTCATCTACTTCCATATAGTCACTCATCATAATCTCTGGCTGGAGGTTTCCTTAAATGGCACAGCCCAATAGAGTGTCCATAATAAGCTCCCTTCTCCTCATTTACCTAAATTCAGGGTGGCCTGGACACCCTTCCTGTGAACCAGGATTGATCACATAGTTCTGCCATTAATACTGCTCTACTTCTCCAATTTGAGGCCTACTGACTATCAGGTATAGTATGTGATTTGGAGTCATTATTAAACCCAAGCAACTTTGCAGGGATTGGAAGAACTCATTTGACACAAAAAATCCCAATACTCCCTTGATGGAGGTCAAGAACAAAACACAGGAAGGCAAGAGACTTCACCCACAATGACTGATTTTTTGCCATTTTGGTTTTGGATGCACACATTGGATCTTTCTTTAGATCCATCCGATGCTGATAATCTAAGCCACAGCCTCACACAGGGCCAAGAGGCTGATTCAGACACATCCCTTTCCAAAGTAATTAAGCAAAGAGCCACTGGTGATGCCCATTCCTTTCCATTTTAAAACTGTTTTCTTCAGGCTTCACAAAGGGTGGCCTGAGGCAAAGACCTTCCTGACATTCAGGGCAACAGAACAATAGGTAAGCAAAAGGCCCAAAGCAGGGTTTCTCTACTGAGACTTTCCTGGTCACACTGATATCTGAGTTTTCTGAGATGCTTGCCATTCCCTTCAGCTATGGATTACATGGCCACATCACAGAGTTTGGAGGTGGTACATATTTTGGAAACAAAACCATGAGCCTATTGTGGAGAGTGGCCAGAATTCAGGAAGAAAACAGGAACTTAGGAAGACAGTACATGTTGTCCATCGATAAGGCAACCTGCAGTCCATTCCTAAAATGGGTAGGATGAATGCTGGGAAGCTTTCTACTGGACAGGACACATCCATTGATGCATTCTCTTTTCTAATGTCTACAACCACGGACACAGTGGGATACACAGACATAGAAACACTCGCCTTGTCAAAAGACTTTCTAGAAACATTCCACTCCAAACCAAGCAAGCCGCCTTTCCTACCTATTCTCAGAACATAAGACAAAACCACAAACTCACACCCACACTGAAAAAGGCACCTCCTTCCCCAAAGTAAGTCTGTGACTATCCAGAGTGTCCTCTGACTGGTGGGCCATACTATGTTCCCCAGAAATGGCCTGTCCTGTCTCAGATCTGGTCTCCATGGCCAACTCTGTGAAATATCAGGGGCCCGCGGTGAGCCACTTCTTGCTTTCTCTGGAAAGGCCAGTCTTCAAAATTTCCTGGCATTTGGCCATCCTCATATCAGTAGGTACCAAAAAAGACTTACTCTGTCCTTGGTAAATCCAAACAAGTGATCCCACTGTACTGGGACTCGGACTGGTTCTGGATGCCTGGCTTCCTGGATCCCAAGTTCAGAGAGTTCCATCACCAAGGAAGTGAGGTGAGGTCACTTCCTTCAGAAACTGAATGAGGTCACTGCCTTAGCAACCACTTTTTCCGAACAGTTGCTTCCATACTTCCTCTGACACTTTCACAAGTTAGATTGGTATCTCAACCATAGGAACCCGGGAACAGCTCTCCACAAAGGCCTTTGTTGGTCCATCTTTTCTACATTAAGGAGAGAGGGTGAATGAGACACAACCCTTCATCCTTACCAGGTTGTTTTCCATGGAAGATGACTTTTGCTCTCTCACGTTCTTCATAGTTGCCTACATGTTCTCCAGGGATCATTTCTGCATGGACCTTTGAGGTTTTCAGCAGGTGGAAGATCCACTACATTCCTGTATTGTAAGACCAACTCTGTCCCTGCTGTTCTGTAATGTTAGATTGAGGGAACAGTGTATGGTTAGGGTTAATAACATGTGTGATTTGGGTTAGGAATAATTCTGCTGGATGAATAATGGTATTGGGAACCTGCGATATGTATGAGAATATATAGGTGAAATATATGTATGAAAACAGAAATCTAGGTAAGATTTGAAGCCCAAAAGAGCATTTTGCCCTTGATTGGAATACTTAGATTTGAATTAGGTTCTGCACAGATTTGTCAGATTAATCAATATACAATGGCATAGGACCTTGTACCCTGGATGATTGAATGTCGAAGAGAACATCCAGTCAAAAAGGGATAGTCGGAAGTGAAAGGTTAATAAAATTGGTATTTGTCACTTCCTGGGAAGAATGTTGTGTTTATTCCGAGCATAATGGAGTCGTAAAAAAAAAAATATGATTAAATTAAAAAGACACCATCAAGAGTGTCAATGAGAGAGTGAGAGGACCAAAAAAAGTGGTTTGAGTCTTGGTTCACATAGTCCCCCTGTTTGACTACTTTTTTATCAACCCTGGCCTGTCCGATAATAATCTCCATATTATTGCTAACTATAAAACCCTGTTTGCTCAACCGTGTAATTTCTTTTCTCTAAGCTCAAATTGGACAAGTTAAACTCATGGTAATACCCCACTAGCAGACATAGAATGTGACACCCCACAATGATTACTTTTATGATTAAAAGTAGCTAGAAGAAGAAGTGGGGAATGAAAGATTAATAAAATAGGTACTTGTCACTTTTTTTTCTGTATGCTTAACAAAACACTGTTGAAATCTTGAGAACTGTTTGCTAATCTTGTTCCCAGAATGTCCTGTCCCCAAATGCCAAACTGCAGAATGTACTCCCTCACCCGGTTGAATGCAAACCGCCCACTCTCCCTCACCCATCAATAAACTTCACTCCCTGCCCTCCCCAAAGAAAGTATATAAGCTCTGCTTAAGCTCTTCTCAGGGCTCTCTGCTCTATTCAAGTGAGCTCCGATCCCCTGCATGCTGACCCCCTATAAACCCTTTGCTGTTGCATGAGATAGTCTTTTGGTGGTCTCTTCCTCCGAAGCTCGCCCAGTGTTTACTTTGATGATTGGGTGTAGAAAAGAACATTCAGTCAAAAAGGGATAGTCGATAGGATTAGGAAGATAGTTGTTAGGTTTAGGAAGAAGAATGAGTATAGGTTTTGGAAAAAAAATATTCTTTATCAATAGGGTTTTGTTTAGAGTGTGAATGTAAATGTTAGCCCACGTGAAGAGTCAGTCACAATAGTGAACCGGAGAAAATATGTAGGAAAACAGATATCAATAGAGATATTATGAAATAAGGCAAAATATAAAGTGGATGATAGGATTAGACATTTTCAACAGGGTTGAATTTGAATATATGATCTTAGGAAGAAACCAATATGTAGTCACTAATTGGATTGATATTTGAGAGCATTAGGCAACCTGGACATGGCTGTGTTTAGTAATCCATGTTCATTTTCAATTTAGGCTTTGGTACAATAATAGGTGTGAACCTTGCATTTTGTCTGCAGAATATTACTGTGATAAAATGTATATGTAGATCAGGTGACATGAGTAATTTTTCCATCATTTCTGGGAGCAATATTTTGAAGATTAATAAGTTAGTATTGGGGGTACAAAGAGGTGTACCTTGTGTCTATGAATATAGAGCTAATGCATGAATAGACCATACTGTTAATAAATAATATAACTGGTCCACTTTAAATAATGCATTGGATTCATATCTTAAAATATATAAGAAATCTTATATTGATATACATACATTCGTTCCAACTAGTTATACATCTAATAGTAAAATTAAGGTTATGGTTTATCATGAAAGGTGTGTGAGTTTTTCTTCAAAAGTGATTATGGAAATCAAAAATAATGTGTTTCGAAAGAAGTCTCATGAAAAGACCAGTCAAGAACCATGAAAAAATACATGTGTTCTGAAGCAGGAAGTGATTGAAAGTGAAACAAATGCCTCTAAATTAGCGAACTTGTGGATGAAATATAAATCCTATTATGTGCATAAACTGAAGAAATAGTAATGTACCAGTTTTGAATAAAAATGAACGTCAAAATACACATCATGTCCCATAGGAATCAATTTGCATTGATGTTAACCTGGGTCAGTTACTGTATTAATTTTAGGATTTGTAGGCACCATTCACTGAAGATAGTTTTCAGTACTAGGAAACAAATACATATTTCAAGTGGATGAATATTTCCGACGATAATCTTGTGAAAAGTTGATTATAAATTCACATATATGAATATGAATGAATTTAGGAAATGTATAAAAAGACACATGTATTTCATATTTTGAAAAATCTGGAAATTTTGTATATATATATATATATATATACACACACACACACACACACACACACACACACACACACACACACATACACACACACATGCACACAGACATTAAAAATTAGCAATATATATGCCAATTGAAATTCACCATGAAATATATATCATCCACAGATTCAAAAATATTCATTTTACTGAACATGGATTTATGTATAATGTTGTTAAACTAGGAAGCTCACACAGAGTTCGAATTTTAACTTCCAACAGCATTTAGGAGAAGTGATCTCTTCTCACAATGTGTATCTGCCAAGTCAACCACCTCACAAGAATGTACGTGTTGTACCTTGTAGGATTCTATATGTGCATATAAAAATACATCTGCAAATAGGCTACAGAGAAAGGGAGACAGGAATTCATATTTGTTAACTTTAAAAACACATGGAGAACAATTTCTACAAAAGTTGACTAGATTTATAACTCCTACACTACATAATGCAAAAGGCAAATTCAACTATACACCATGCCTCCTCTGAACTGCTTGTATTTCTATTCTGTTTGGATTATTATTCTCCATCATATTAGGATAAGTAGTCAGAGTCTAGTAGGCTAAGGGTTAGTGTCAGGGATTCAGTATTTCCAATGGAAAATTGGAAAAGGTATCCAATGTGTATGTAATTATGTGCTTTGAAAAATCTTCCCACTCTTATCCAGAACAATGCCTTGACATTACCTTTGCCCCAAGTAAGACACAATTACAGGAGAAGAGTTCGAAAATCTGTGCATATATATATGGAATGCAATATGCTCAGTTGTTCACAAACTTGGAGGTGGTAGAGGAGTTTACAAAAGTAATGGACAGGGTAAACCCTCCACAAAAATGGAGCTTTGCTGGCCTAAAGACTTCTTGAGAAACTGCCTCTGAGGTTGGGCACTTGAAATATATGTTGTTGTCAGGAGCTTAATCTTCATTTGTGGTGAGACAATTAAAGCTGGATCTGCATCTATGTGACCTGAAGGATCTTGTTTCTTATTTTCCAATGAACATGAGACAGCAGTGCTGAATTCTCTCTTTGTAGGTAAACTGTGGCCACTGGGGGCTATGTGTCTCCCTGTGAGGACTGTGAAACCATTTGATCATCCTCCAATTTTCGTGGTGTTTCTTGCTGCTGTACTGGGAGTTTGGTATTTGCTTCGTGAAATACAAAGATTTCAACTGGGACAAAGTGCTAGAGGGAGTTCTGTCACGTGTGGTGTGTCAGGGTCTGCAAGAGAATGCACCAACCAGGCCTTTATCCCACATAGCTTGGCCCCTTGACCATAGCAACCTGATTCTGAACATTGCCCTGAAAACTCTCCATATAACAGGATGCATTTACATATAAGGGTCTGCTGGCTACACTATGTCAGTCACAAGCTATATGGAAGCCAATGGAAGGTCCACATGACTCCACCACAGATGTTTTATCACACACCTGTACACCACTACTCTAGGCCCACTACTCAGGAGGCTCCAACTTACTGGCATCACTGTTCTTCAACATTTTCATGAAACCCAGTCAATCAAGGCACTGTATTGTATACTCATGATCAGCAACAGGACATCCAAAGTTTCTCCAGTGCCACCTGGTCATGGGAATTTCAAAAATTTGATGGTATTCATCTAGCCATTTTTCAAGGATGAAGTTGGAGGCACTGTGGGTTTCAATTCATTCAGGAACCACTAAATGGTGAGGAAGTTCATTTCAATGAAATCTCTGGACAACACTCACAGGAAAGGCTTCCCAAAGAGTGGCCAAAAGGTGACATGAAGCCAGGCCCATTGAACTGTACAATGTGAGGTCCATGTGTGTTTTGACTCTCAAATATGGCTTCCATGTTTTTCATAATAAAATCATGTGATATCCTGGCTGAGATTCACAGTGCTCTGTGGAAAACCAACCTGGGACTAGATTTCAGATTCCAAGGGTGAATCTCATGCGTGGCCTCCTAAAATCCCAACTCAATTCACGGCAATACTACTCTGAGGTCAGTTCCAGAACTCAGTCTATAAGGGGAATCACCCAAGAGTGAAGCCCTGGTGGACCCAGTCATCTCTTCCAACTGCCACAAAAATGACCACAATTATAACCAAAACACTCCCACATGGCCCTCATTTTCTTCCATATAGATATTCATCATAACTTCTGGCTAGAGGTTTCCATAAGTGGCGCAGCTCAAGACAGTGTCCAATATAAGCTTCTTTGCCCCTCATTTGCCTAAAGTAAGTGTGGCCTGCACACTCTTCCTGTCAACCAGGAGTGATCAAATAGGCCTGCCATTAATACTGCTCTGCTTCTACTATTTGAGGCCTACTGACTGTCAGGTATAGATTCTTATGTGGTTTGTAGTCATGAGACAACACTAGCACATCTGCAGGGCTTTGAAAAACTCATTTTACTCAAGGGTCAATAATCACACTTGATGGAGGTCAGGAACCTAACAGAGGAAGGTGAGAGACTTCATCCACAATGACTGATCTTTTTCAATTTTGGTTATGGATGCACACATGGGATATTTCTTTAGATCCATCAGGTGCTGACAATCTAAGCCCCAGCTTCACCGAGCTCCAAGAGGCTGATTCAGACACATCCATTTCCAAAGCAATTAAGCGAAGAGCCACAGGTGATGCCCACTCATTTCCATTTGAATACTGTTTTCTTCAGGCTTCACAAAGGGGTGGCCTGAGCCAAAGACTTTCCTTACATTCAGGGCAACAGAAAAATAGGTAAGCAAATGGCCCAAAGCAGGGTTTCTCCACTGAGACTTTCCTGGTATCTGAGTTTCCTGATATCTGAGTTTTCTGACATGCTCCACTTCCCTTCAGCTATCCAGTACATGGCCATGTGACAGAGCTTGGAGGTGCTACATAGCTTGGACACAAAACTTTGAGCCTATTCTGGAGAGTGTCCGGAATTCAGGAAGAAAACAGGAACTTAGAAAGATAGTAGGTTTTGCCCATTGATAAGGCTAGTCGCAGTCCATTCATAAATTGGCAGTATGAATGCTGGGAAGCTTTCTACTACACAGAACACATCCATGATGCATTCTTTTTCTAATACTAAGACCACGGAGAGAGTGGGATACACAGTAATAGAAACACTCACCTTGTCAGAGGACATACTAGATACAGTCCTCTCCAAACCAAACAAATCGCCTTTCCTACATATTCTCAGAACATAAGACAAAACCACAAACTCACACCCCCACTCAAAAAGACACCACCTTTCCCAAAGTAGGTCTGTGACTATCCGGAGTGTCCTATGATGGGTGGGACATACTATATTTCCACGAAATGCACTGTGCTGTCTCAGTTCTGGTCTCCTTGGCCAACTCTGTGAAGTTGTCAAAAGTCACTGGTGAGCCACTACCTTCTTTCTCAGGAAAGGCCCCTCTTCTTAGCTTTCCTAGCATTTGGCCATCCTCACATAACTAGGTACCAAGAAAGACTGACTCTGTCCTTGGTTTACCCAAACAAGTGAGACCACTGGAACTGGGACTGGAACTGGCTGTGGTTGCCTGGCTTCCTGAATCCCAAGTTTAGAGAGTTCCATCACCAAGGAAGTTATGTGAGGTAACTTCCTTCAGGAAGTGAATGAAGTCACTGCCTTGGCAACCACTTTGTCCTAACAGTTGCTTCCAAGGGTCCCATGAGATGGAGGGTGCACCTACTTGCTGTGACATTTTCACAAGTTAGAATGGTATATCAACCATAGGCACCTGGGCACAGCTCTCCACACAGGCTTGGTTTGGTCCATCTTCTCTACATTAAGATGAAAGAGGCTGATTCAGACACATCCCTTCACCCTGACCAGGTTGTTTGCGATGGAAGTTGACTTTTCCTCCCTCAGGTCCTTCATTGCTGCCTACATCTTCTCCATTGATCATTTCTGTATTGACCTTTGAGGTTCTCAGCAGGTGGAAGATCCCCTACACTCCTGATTGTAAGACCAACTCTGTCCCTGCTTTTCTGTAAAGTTAGATTGAGGGAACAGTGTATGGTTAGGGTAATAACAGGTTCGATTTGGGTTAGGAATCATTCTGCATGATGAATAATGGCATTGGGAACCTGTGATATTTACAAGAATATACAGGTGAAATATAAGTATGAATACAGAAGTCTAGGTAAGATTTGAAGCCCAGAAGAGCATTGGGTCCTTGATTGGGATACTTAGCTTTGAAATACCTTCTGCACAGATGTCTCAGATAAATCGATAAACAATGGCATAGGACCTTGTAAATTGGATGATTGAATGTAGAAGAAAACATCCACTTAAAAAGGGTAGTCGGTAGGATTGGAAAGATAGTCAGTAGGTTTAGGAAGAAGAGTGAGTATAGGATTTGGTCCAAAAGTTCCTTAGCAATAGGGTTTCTCGTAGAGAATGAATGTAAATGTCAGAACATATGATGAGTCAGTCACAATGATTAACTGGGGAAAATATATAGGGAAGCAGATATCAATAGAGACATGAAGAAATCAGGCAAAGTATAATTTGATTGATAGGATTAGACATTTTCAACATGGTAGATGTTGAATATACAATCTTAGAAAAAAACAAATATTTAGCACCAATAGGATTAACATTTGAGAGCATTAGGCAATCTGGACTTGGATGTTTTTAGTAATCCATGCTCACTTTCCATTTAGGTTTTGGTACAATCATAAGTGTGAACTTTTCATTTTGTGTCCAGAATATTACTGTGATAAAGTGTATATGTAGATCAGGTGACATGAGTATTTCTTCCACCAATTCTGTGGTCAATATTTTGAAGATGTATAAATTAGTATTGGGTGTACAAATAGGTCTACCCTGTGTCTACAAATATAGATAAAATGAATGAATTGACCATACTGTGAATAAATAATATAACTGGTTCCAACTTTAAATTATGGATTGAATTGATATCTGAAAATATACAGGAAATCTTATATTGGTATACATACATTCATTACAACCATTTATAGATCTAATGGTAATATTAAGGTTATGGTTTGTCATGAAGAGTGTGTGAGGTTTGCTTCAAAAGCGATTATGGAAATCTAAAATGAAAAGTAGTCTCATGAAAAGACCAGTCAAAAAACATGGAGGAATACATGTGTACTGGAACAGGAAGTGATAGAAAGTGAAACAAATGCCTATAAATTTGAAAACTTGTGAATGAAATATATATCCTATGATGTGCATAAACTGAAGAAATAGTCATGTAACATTGTTGAATAAAAATGAATGTCATAATACACATCATGTACCATAGTAATCTACTTGCATTGATGTTAAAGTGGGTCAGATACTGTAGAAAAATTAGGACTTCTATGCACCATTCACTGAATTTAGATTTCAGTACCAGGAAACAATATGTATTTGAGGTGGATGAATATTTCTGAGAATAATTTTGTGAACATTTGATTATAAATCCACATACATGAATATGAATGCATTTAGGGATTGTATAATAAGACACATATATTTTATATTCTGAAAAATCTGGAGAGTGTGTATATATATATATATATATATACACACACACACACACACACACACACACACACACACACACACACAGACATTAAAAGGTAGCGATATATATGCCAATCGAAATTTATTATGAAATATATATCTTTCACAGATCCAAAAATATTCATTTTACTGAACATGGATTTATGTATTATCTTGTTCAACTAGGAAGCTCACCCATAGTTTTAATTTTCAGTTCCAACAACGTTCAGGAGGAGTGATCTCTTTTGACAATTTGTATCTGCCAAGTCAGCCACCTCACAAAAGTGTACATGTGATACCAGGTAGGATTCTATATGTGCATACAAAAATACATGTGCTGAATAGGATACAGATAAAGGGCGACAGGAATTCACGGATTTGTTATCTTTAAAACACATGGAGAACTACTTCAATTTAATATTGACTTGATTTATAACACCTACCCTTTATCATACAAAAGGTAAGTCCAGCTATACACCATGCCTCCTCTGAACTGCTTGTATTTCTATTCTGTTTTGGTTATTTTGCTCCATCAATTTAGGATTGACACAGTCTGGCTGGGCACAATTCAGGAGCCACTTGTCAAAAGCTAACTTTATTTTTAGAACCACACACGCCAAAAAATAGCTCCTCGGGAAAAACACTCAGAGCACAACTGCCACCACCGGCTTCCCACAAGCTCTCAACCTCCCCTCTCCTCCTGCTCTTGAGGTCGATTGGCTGGGTTGTTTGAGCAGAGCCAAAACAGTCCCCCAAAAAGCAGCTCCATAATTTGAAAGGGTGGGGAAACAGCCCAATGGGCATCACCGCAGAGGAGGAAATCAGCTAGATGTTGCTGGGGCCGCTGTGAGCCAACCATCAGCTGGCAGTCTGAAAGTTTGCTTTGGCCCCTTGGGCTGTGGCTCTCAACATCTAACCCTCTCTGTTTAAACAACAAGCATGTGGCTTAGGGACCATGCCTGCCTTAGGTTGTCCAATAGTACATATGGTTCTTACCCATTATCGAATGAGCTGACCTCAAGGTGTCAGCCTCCTGTCTTAGATTGGTACCATTGTAATTGGATCTTACCTGTCACTGACTACAGGTCCAGTATACATCCACACCTGTGGAGAGGTCTTTGTACCAGCGGGCGGGTGAGGCTCTTTGCCTCATCTCTGTTGGCCCCCTAATTTCAGCTGAACAACCATGACAAGCAGAAGGGAGGAAGATACACCAAGGCAATTGATGGCTCTTTTTAAAAAAATTGTACCACCGATGACATCATCAGAGAAATACCCCAACACTACCACACGTCACTGCACCAACAGATAGTTCACAATGCAGGCAGGTGAGTTCACAATGCATACAAGTGATACATAGTCCAGGCAAGTTCTGCAAGCAGTTCAGTGATGGCTATTGCAGAAGCTGTAGAATGGTTTTATCTTTGACTTCACATGCACTGGGATGAAGATAGAAATTCTGGCAACAATGCCTAAAGAAAGAATTATGTAACATTCCAAAAGGCACTAAAAGAAAACAATTTTCTTAACAATTTACATTGTCTAGAAGAGAATTATTAAATATAATGAAAAGAAAAGGTGGATCCAACATGGCGGCGGGCAGAGAGGCTGCGCTTTTAATGCACTCCCAGTGATGGGGTCATAAAGTCGCAAGGATAACTCTTTGATTCTACCAACGGAGATGCTCCTAGCAAAATTCCACTGAAGGGAGACTGCCCGGGAGCTACAAGAATTTTTTTGAAGCGTCTGTGTGACCCGGACGAGTGGGACCCTGCCACTAGACGCGGAGTTCGAGATTCACCAGCCACAGTCTGCGCACCGCGGGCACAGCTGCAGATCAATCCACCGGCCCGCAGCCAAAGTGACTGGGTCCTGCTAGACGCCGAGACACAGCTTGGCAGGAAGAAGTCTTTAGCCAAGCCTCCACGCGCCAGGAGCTGAGGTGAACTGCGCCGGACCAGTCCCACCCCTCCCCTCGGTCAATCCGGCAAGAAGCCTGGGGCCCACCATAGCAGAGAGGTGACATCATCGGAGTTCGGCCGGCGAAATTCCTTCCCAGCAAAATCCACTTTAGCAGGTGTGTGACTCCCCATACTGATACAAGCAGCCAGGAAACTTCATTGACTTCTCAGGGGTCGTGTCCGTAGGGAAGCAGAGGGGAGCCCAGAACCCAAGGCCCCCATATCACCAGTGGTGACCCCTAAGGTCTTATCCGCCAGTTTACCACAGCACTGAGGCTTAAAAGGGGCACTCGGTGGGGCTGCAAGTGTAACTAGATCTCTGGAGAATCACTTCTGGGGAACAGGACCTGACTGGCAGGCTGACAGGAGGAAGGGGGTTAAGAGCTGGAGAAGTGAAATGGCTCTGGACTGACAAGTCTGAGAGACCCCCAGAAGACGCCCTACAGGGATAGCTCTCGGCAGGTAGAGAGCAGACACTCCGCTTGGAAGGCACAGCTCCGCCTACTGGAAGAGAAGAAGGTGGATCTCTAAGACTTTAATTTTTTTTTTGTTGTTGTTGCTGTTGTTGATATTTTTTTCTCTCCTTCTTCTCTCCCTGTTCCTTTCCCCCCTTTTCCTTCTCTCTTTCTATCCCATTTCAAGTTTTATTGTTCTTTTCATTCCCCTCTAATCTATCTCTCCCTCTATCCTTTTTTTCTTTTTAAGGGCACCTTCATTCTCCTACCCCCCAACTCTCATTCCAAGCATTACATCTTTCATTGTGTGTAATTGTCTAAATGCAAATAGGTGAATGTCTCGAGGCTGTCTATAAGACTCCTAAATACCTAGCTACTACCAACACCCTGATCCAATTGCCTGGTAGTATCCACCTTCAGTGGAGCAATCTTCTAAAGTAGCCGAGACATACTAACCATTGTACCACCAGAGCACCCAACCTAAACATATAGTCCTAAGAACAAACAGCAAATCATTATATGCATACAGAACCTAGAAGCCTTATATGAATTAAATGAATCAGCTTTAAAGTACAACAAAGCCCAAAATTTTTAGGCATAATCTTCCACCACAAAAGAGAGACAACAGAGATATACAAAGCCAAAACAAATGTATAGGAGAAAGCAGTTACAAAGCAGTCAAACAGAGCTGGAAAGCAACGTGAACAATATGAAAAAACAAGGGAAAAAGGGGTTACAAACGATGCTGGACAATCTAAATATACAGGAGGACCTAGAAGAATCAGAAATATGGACAGGGAAAGAAATCAAGGCATTCCTAATTCAGATGGAACGGAATATTAGAGAAGACATGAGACAGCAAATCCAAGCATTGAAAGTATATTTTGAAGAGGAACTAACCACACAAATTAAATCCGCAAAGAATGAGCTTTATCAGGAGATAGAGGTGTTAAAAAATAATCAAGTTGTAATCATAGAAATGCAAGAAACCGTAAATCAGATTAAAAGCGCTAATGAGAATATTACAAACAGACTAGATCAAGTAGAAGTCAGAACATCAGATAATGAAGACAAAGTATATCAACTTGAAAAGAATATAGTCAACACAGAAAAGATGTGAAATCAAACATATAACACAAAACACAAGTGCACACATAATATAATACATACAACACATGACATAATATTAAAGGCCTTATGACTTTTTACAGGTGAAATCTCCATTGCAATGTCTAAAAACTCTATTGTCCAAAAATAGAACTGATCAGCAAAACATTAACCTAGTTCTGTATGAGCTAAAAAAAACAAAATAAAACTTCATGATATGAGAAAGGGGAATAATAAAATAGATTTGAAAAAAACATTCTGGTTCTGTCACAGATGTAAGAACAGCCAAACTGGAGTTCTGCATATCAGCTCTTATTGATTTGAGCCAAATCATCTTATTTTTGGTCTGTAGAAATCTCTTTAGTTAATCTCTCTGGAATCCAAATTGGCTACTGTTCTCCCTGTGGAAACACAAAAACAGACGCCGGACTCCAGACAATTACTTGGTCAGGACCTTTCCATTGTCCTGTTAGAATATCCTTCCAAAGTACCTTGGGCTTATGTACATTTTTTGGACATATATGCCTTTCTGCAGCACTAAGCCCTGATGAACCCAAATTTAAAAAGTTTAGAGTAAAAGGGTTATTTTAAGTTTACCTTTGGGGAATATATACCCCTTCCCAATTTGTTCTTTTTGCTTTAATATGTACGTTTTAATAGTTTCATGTGCTCTTTCAACTATGCCTTCTCCCTGTGGATTGTATGGGATTCCTGTTATATGAGTAATGCCAAATGATGAGCAAAATTGTTTAAAAGAAGTAGAAGTATAAGCAGGGGCATTATCTGTTTTTAACTCTTTTGGAACGCCCACAGTGGCAAAATTTTGTAAGCAATGAGCTATAACATCTTTAGTTTTTTTCTCCAGCAAGAATGGAGCCCATCAAAAATCCAGAAGAAGTATCAACTGTAACATGCAAATATTTTAATTTTCCAAATTCTGGCAAGTTTGTGACATTCATCTGCCAAATATGGTTAGGTATCAATCCTCTAGGATTGACTCCAAGATTAACTTGTGGTAAAAAGGTCACACAATTTTGACATTGTTTTATTATTTGTCTAGCTTGTTCCTTAGTTACTTTGAAACGCTTTTGTAAAGTATTAGCATTGACATGGAACTTTTTATGAAAATTTGTAGCTTCTTCTAGTGTATAGAAAATATGTATGAATGTCATGTGTTGTTTTATCTGCTAAATAATTGCCCAAACTAAGGGCTCCAGGCAATCCTGTATGTGTCCTGAAATATCCTATAAAAAACAGATCTTTCCTGTCCCAGATTAGACTTTGTATAGTCGAAAACAAAGAGAAAATAGTAGAGGAAGGGGAAATCCTTCTACCATCTTCAAGTGATACTATAGCACTAACTATATACTGATTATCGGAAAATAAATTAATTACAGATGCTTTAAGCATCACAAAAGCTTGTAATACTGCATTAAGCTCTACATTTTGAGCTAATTGTTTGGGTACTAAAAATGTAAAAGTTTGATCAGGTGTAAATATTACTGCTGTACCATTATTTGACCCATCAGTGAATATATTTGTAGCATTTATAATAGGTGTTTTTCTTGTCATTTTTGGAAAAATTACATGATGTGATGACCAAAAAGACAATAAAGGATTAGATGGTAAGTGGTTATCAAATGAAACATTAGATTTGCACATGATTATTGCCCAAGTATTTAACTAATTATCTAAATCATCAATTTGATTCATAGTATATGGAGTAATAATTTTATCTTCTTGGGTTGTATTATAGTTATAGTAGAAATATTCAACTAAAAGAGAAGGTCTCTCGAGCTAGTCAGACAGAGATAAAAATTCAATTAAAAGAGAAGGTCTCTCTAGCTAGTTAGACAGAGGAAAAAATCAAGTGATTGATCCTGATAATGTGTCTGAATCAGCCTCTTGGACCTGTGTGAGGTTGTGGCTTAGATTCTCATCACCTGATGGATCATTCCGTGTGTGAATCCATACCCAAAATGGCCAAAAGAGCAGTCCCTGTGGATGAAGTCTCTTGCCTTCCTTTGTAAGTCTACTGAACTCCATCAAGTGAGAATACGCATCCTTTGTGTCAAATGAGTTCTTCAAAGCCCTGGAGAGTCTAGCACATAGGTTCTTGGGTTTTCTCATGACTCCAATTCACATAAAAATATCTATACCTGACAGTCAGTAGGCCTCAAATTGGAGAAGCAGAGGTGTATTAAGGGCAGGCCTATTTGATCACACCTGGTTCACAGGAAGGGTGTCCAGGCCACCATGACTTTAGGCAATGAAGGGCAAGAAAGCTTATTTTGGACACTGTCTTGGACTTCGCCACTCATGGAAACCTCCAGACAGAGCGTAGTATGAGAGTGTATATATTGAAGAAAATGAGGACCATGTGGGAGTGTTTTGGTTTTAATTGTGGTCATTTGTGTGGTAGTTGGAAGATATGACTGGGTATACCTGGGCTGAACTCTGGTGTGATTCCCCTTAGAGACTGAGTTCTAGAGCTGACTTAGAGAAGTGTTATCATGAAATATGTTGGGATTTTAGTTGGTCACGCATGAGAGTCGCCCTTGGAAACTGAGATCTAGGCCCAGGTTTGCTTTCCACAGAGCACTGGGGATCTAATCCAGGATATCACATGGTTTTATTCTGAAAGACATGGCAGCCATAGTTGAGAGTCAAAACACACATGTACCTCACATTGTAGACAGCAATAGGTCTGGCTTCCTGTGAAATTTTGGCCACTCTTTGGAAGCCTTGTCTGTGAGATTTCTCCAGAGCTTTCATTGAAATGAGCTTCCTCACCATTTAATTGTTCCTGAATGAAGTTAAACACACAGTGCCTCCAACATCATTCTTGTAAAATGGCTAGATAAATACCATGAAATTTTTGAAATTCCCATGACCATGAAAATGGTGTAGAACAGAGATGCCAGTAAGTTGGAGCCTGATGTGAAATGGGCCTAGAAAAGTCGTGTGCAGTTGTGTGATAAAATATCTGTGGTGGGGCAATGTGGATCTGCCATTGGCTTCCAAATGGCTTGTGACTGACATGGTGCACCCAGCAGACCCTTCTATGTAAAGGCATCTTGTTATGTGGAGAGTTTTCAGGGCAATGTTCAGAATCAGATTGCTATGGTTAAGGATGCAAGCTATGTGGGATTGAAGCCTGGTTGGTTCATTATCATGCAGAACCTGACACACCACACGTGACAGAACTCCCTTTAGCACTGTGTCCCAGTTTAACTCCTTGTATTTTGTGAAGCAAATACCAAACTCACATTGCAGCAGCAAGAAACACATCGACAAGTGGAGGATGGCCAGATGGCTTTACAGTCCACACGGAAAGAGTTTGCCCGCAGTGGCCACAGTTTACCTACAAAGAGAGAATTCAGCACTGCTGCCTCATGTTCATTAGAAAATAAGAAACCATGTCCTCCAGGTCACTTAGATACATACCTAGCTTTGATGGTCTCTCTACAAAAAAAGCTAAAACTCCTGACAACAACAAATATTTCAAGTGCCCAAACTCAGAGGCAGTTTCACCAGAAGTCTTTAGTCCAGAAGAGCTCCATTTTTGTGGAGTATTTACCTGTCCCTTACTTTTGGAAACTCCTCTACCACCTTCAAGGTTGTGAACTCCTGAGCATATTACATTCCAGATATGTATTCACAGATTTTCTAACTCGTCCACTCTACTTGTATTTTACTTGGAGTGAAGGTAAAGTCAAGGCATTGTTCTGGATTAGAGTGGGAAGATTTTTGTGAAGCACATATTTACATACACATTGGATTCATTTTCCTATTTTCAATTCAAAATGCTGAATGCCTGACACTAACGCATATCCTACTAGACTCTGACTACTAATTCTAATATGATGGAGAAAAATAACCCAAACCGAATAGAAATACAAGCAGTTTAGACGAGACATAGTGTATTGCTGGACTTGCCTTTTGCATTATACAGGGTAGGACTTATAAATCTAGTCAATATTTTGTTGAAATAGTTCTCCATGTGTTTTTAAAGTTAACAAATAGACGAATTCCTCTCTGCCTTTCTCTGTAGCCAATTCAGCACATGTTATTTCATATGCACATATTGAATCATACCTGTTATCACATGTACATTCTTGTGAGGTGGCTGACTTTGCAGATACAAATTGGGAGAAGAGATCACTCCACTTAAACACAGTTGGAACTGAAAATTCAACCTATGGGTGAGCTTCGTAGATGAACAACATGATAAATAAAATCATGTTCAGTATAATGAATATTTTTGGATCAGTGGATGATATACATTTCATGATGAATTTCGATTTCCATATATATTGCTACTTTTTAATGTCTGTGTGTGTGTGTGTGTGTGTGTGTGTGTGTGTGTACACTCTCCAAGTTTTTCAAAATATGAAATATATGGGTCTCAATGTACACTCCCTAAATTTATTCGTATTCATGTATGTGGATTTATAATCAAATATTCAATTGATTATTCTCAGAAATATTCATCCACCTGAAATACATATTTGTTTCCTAGAAATAAAAACTAACTTCTGTGAATGGTGCATACGAATCCTAATATTTCTACAGTAACTGACCCAGTTTAACACCAATGCAAGTAGATAATTATGGAACGTGATGTGTATTTTGATGTTCATTTTTAGTCAACACTTGTACATTACTATTTCTTCAGTTTATGCACATCATAAGATATATATTTCATACACAAGTTAGCAAATTTATTGGCATTTGTTTCACTTTCAATAACTTCATTCTTCAGAACACATGTATTCCTCCATGTTTTTTAACAAGACTTCTTTCTAAACACATTATTTTCGATTTCCATAATCACTTTTGAAGCATAACTCACACACTCTTCATGATGAAATATCACCTTAATATTACCATTAGAAGTATAACTGGTTGGAATGAATGATTTTATATCAACATTAGATTTTCTGTATATTTTCAGATATCAACTCAATCCATTATTTAAAGCAGACCAATTATATTATTTATTCACAGTATGGTCTATTCTTCCATTATCTCTATATTCTTAGACAGATACTACACCACTTTCTACCCCCAATACTCATTTATACGTCTTCAAAACATTGTTCCCAGAAATGGTGGAAGAAATACTCATGTCACCTGATCTACATATACATTTTATCACAGTAATATTCTGGAAAATAAAGCAAAGGTCACACTTATGATTGTACCAAAGCCTAAATTTAAAGTGAGCATGGATTTCTAAAAACATCCATGTCCAGGTTGCCTAATTCTCTCAAATGTCAATCCAATTGTTGACTACATATTTGTTTCTTTCTAAGATTATATATTCAAACTCAACCCTGTTGAAAATGTCTAATCCTATCACTCACTTTACTTTGCCTGATATCCTAATGTCTCTATTGATATCGGCTTTCCTTCATAAATTCCCAGTTCATCATTTTGACTGTTCATTTGTGCTGACATTTACATTCACTCTCTACCTGAAACCCAATTGCTAAATAACTTTTGGTCCAAATCCTATACTCACTCTTCTTTCTGAATCTACCAACTATCTCCCAAATCCTACTGACTATCCTTTTTTGAATGGATGTTCTCTTCGACATTCAATCATTCAAGGTACAAGGTCCGATGCCATTGTGTATTGATTTATCTGAGACATCTGTGCAGGACATAATTCAAAGCTAAGTCTCCCAATCAAGGGCCCAATCTGTTTCTGGGCTTCAAATATTACTTAGATTTCTGTTTTCATACATATATTTCACCTCTATATTTTTATAAATATCACAGATTTCCAATACCATTATTCATCCAGCAAAATGATTCCTAACCCAAATCGAACATGTAATTAACCCAAACCATATACTATTCCCTCATTCTAACTTTATAAAAGAGCAGGGAAAGTGTTGGTCTTACAATATAGGAATGTAGGGGATATACCACCTGCTGAAAACCTCAAAGGTCCATGCAGAAATAATCCCTGGAGAAGATGTAGGCAGCTATTAAGGACCTGAGAGAGCAAAAGTCATCTTCCATGGAAACCAACCCTGTCTGGAGAGGGGTTTTGTCTGACTGAGTGTCTCTGTTCCTAATGTACAGAAGATGGACCAATCCAGGCCTGTGTGCAGAGCTGTTCACGGGTGCCTATGGGTGATATAGTATTCTAACTGGTGAGAGGGTCACGGGAAATAGGGGCAGCATCTATCTCATGGCACCCTTGGAAGCAACTGTTAGGAAAAAGTGGTTGCAAAGGCAGTGACCTCATTCAGTTCCTGAAGGAAGTGACCTCATCTCTATTCCTTGGTGATGGAACTCTCTGAACTTGCGATCCAGGATTCCAGGCACCCAGAGCCAGTCCTAGTCCCAGTCCCAGTGGGCTCATTTGTTTGGATTTTGTAAGGACAGAGTCAGTCTTTCTTGGTATCTATTGATGTGAAGATGGCCAAATGCCAGGAAAGCTTTGAAGACTGGCCTTTCCAGAGAAAGCAAGTAGTGGCTCACCACGGGCTCCTGACAATTTCACAGAGTTGGCCAAAGAGACCAGATCTGAGACAGGACAGGCCATTTTGGAGGTACATAGTAAGGCTCACCAGTGAGAGTACACTCCGAATAGTCACAGACCTACTTGGGGGAAGGCGTTGCCTTTGTGGTTTTTGTTGTGTGTTTGTGGTTTTATCTCATGTTCTGAGAAAAGGTAAGAAAGGCGGTTTGTTTGGTTTGGAGTGAACTGTTTCTAGTAAGTCGTTTGACAAGGCAAGTGTTTCTATGTCTGTGTATCCCAATGTGTCTGTTTTTGTAGACATTAGAAAAGAGAATGCATCAATGGATGTGTCCTGTCTAGCAGAAAGCTTCCCAGCATCAATCCTGCCCAATTTATGAATGGATTGTGGCTTGCATTATCGAAGGGCAACACCTACAAACTTCCTAAGTTCCCATTTTCTTCCTGAATTCTGGCTACACTCAAGAATAGGCTCATGGTTTTGTGTCCAAGATATTTACCACCTCCAAGCTCTGTGATATGGCCATGTACTGGATAGCTGAAGGGAATGGCGAGCATCTCAGAAAACTCAGATATCAGTGTGACCAGTAAAGTCTCAGTGGAGGAACCCTGCTATGGGCCTTTTGCTTACCTATTGTTCTTTTGCCCTGAATGTCAGGAAGGGCTTTGCCTCACGCCACCCCTTTCTGAAGCCTGAAGAAACCAGTTTTCAAATGGAAATGAGTGGGCATCACCTGTGGCTCTTTGCTTAACTGCTTTGGAAAGGGATGTGTCTGAATCAGTCTCTTGGCCCTGTGTGAGGCTGTGGCTTAGATTACCAACACCTGATGGATGTAAAGAAAGATCCCATGTGTGCATACAAAATCAAAATGGCAAAAATTCGCAGTCATTGTAGATGAAGTCTCTCGCCTTTCTCTGTAAAGTTCCTGACCTCCATCAAGGGGAATAGGGATCCTTTGGGTCAAATGAATTCTTCAAAACCATGCAGAGGCAAATCCATAAGTGCTTCGGTTTTTTCTTGACTCCATTTCACATAAAGAATCTAAACGCCAAAGTCAGAAGGCCTCAAATTGGAGAAGTGGAAAAGTATTAATGGCAGACTTATTTGATCACTCCTGGTTCACAAGAAGGGTGTCCAGGCCACCGTGACTTTAGTCACACACACACACACACACACACACACACACACACACACACACACATATATATATATATATATATATATATATATATATATACACTCTCCAGATTTTTCAAAATATGAAATATGTGTCTTATTTTACACTCACGAAATTTATTCATATTCATATACGTAAATTTATAATCAACTTTCCAAAGATTATTCTTAGAAATATTCATTAACCATAAAAACATATTTCTTTCCTATACTGAAAAGTAACTTGAGTGAATGGTGCACACAAATCCTAATATTTCTACAGTACCTGACCCAGTTTAACATCAATGCAAGTAGATTCCAATCGGACATAATGTGTATTTTGACGTTCATTTTTATTCAACACTGGTAGATTACTATTTCTTCAATTTATGCACATCATAGGATATATATTTCATCCACAAGTTAGAAAATTAATAGGCATTTGTTTCACTATCAATCATTTCCTGCTTCAGAGCACATGCATTCCTCCATGTTTCTCGACTGGTCTTTTCATGAGAAAAGGGATGGACAAGGCAAGGTAAGGCAACTAAGATAGCACCGAAGACACGGAAACAGTCCTATTTGGTTGCAACCGGATTTAGAGGGCATTGCTTCTGTTGTAATCATTTAATACCCTGCACCCCAAGTTTAAATTTTTTCAGGATTTTGTACCCAACATGGATGGGAGGGGCTCAGAAGTTCACAATCTGCAGAAGTTTATAAAAAGCAGTTTTTGTTTCTGGTTTTTTTTTTCTCTGTTCTGGGCAAGTTAACATTTTAAAAATACCGGGAATAGGGCAGAGCTATTTTCTTCTCTTTTTTTTTCTCTCAGCCAGATGTTACCATGGAGCCCAGTTGGTAACTTCTTTATCTTAGAAATGTAGCCATCTCTGTGAAGCCCCAGCTCAAGGCCAGAGGCCTTGTTTACATATTGCCAGCATTATGACTGACTCTTTCCAAACACATTATTTTCGATTTCCATAATCACTTTTGTGGCAAAACTAACATATCTTCATGATAAACCGTAACCCTAATATTAATATTAGATGTATCATTGGTTGGAATGAATGATTGTATATCAATATAAGATTTCTTATATATTTTCAGATATCTATTCAATCCGTTATTTAATGTGGAACCAGTTATATTATTTATTCACTTATGGTCTATTCATGCATTATCTGTATATTCAATGACACAGTGTACACCTCTTTGTACCCCCAATACCCATTTATATGTCTTCAAAATATTGCTCCCAGAAATGGTGGAAGAAACACTCATGTCACCACATCTACATATACATTTTATCACAGTAGTATTCTGGAGACAAATGTAAAGGTCACACTTTTGATTGTACCAAAGCCTAAATGGAAAGTGAGCATGGATTACAAAAAACATCCATGTCAAAGTTGCCTAATGCTCTCAAATGTCAATCCTATTGGTGACTACATATTTGTTTCTTCTTAAGATTATATATTCTAACTCAATTCTGTTGAAAATGTCTAATCGTATCACGCACTTTATACTTTGCCTGATTTCGTAATGTCTTTATTGATATCTGCTTTCCTACATATTTTTCCCACTTCATTATTGTGACTGTTCACATGTGCTGACATTTACATTCACTCTCTAACCGAACCCCTATTGCTAAAGATATTGTTTTCCAAATCCTATACTCACTCTTCTTCCTAAACCTACCGACTATCTTCTTAATCTTACCGACTATCCGTTTATGACTGGATTTTCTCTTCTACATTCAAACATCCAAGTAATGTTCCTGCAAGCGTCGGTGGAAGAGATCACCAAGATAGTGTCTCATGCAACAGCAAGGGGTTAATTGGGGGTCCAGCAAGCTGGGGCTCAGAGCTCACATGAATAGAGCAGAGAGCCCTGAGAACAGCTTAAGCAGAGCTTATATACTTTCCTTGGAGAGGGCAGGGATGGAAATTTATTGATGGGTCAGAGCGAGTGGGTGGTTAGTGTGAAACTGGGTGAGGGAATACATTCTGCAATTTGGCAGTTGGGGACAGCACAATCTGGGAACAAGATTACAAACAGTTCTCAATATTTCAACAGTGTTTTGTTAAGCATACAGAAAAACAGGAAGTTACAAGTACCTTTTTTATTAACCTTTCATTCCCCACTTCTTCTTCTTGCTACTTTTAATCATAAAAGTGATTATTGGGACGTGTCACATTCTATGTCTGCTAGTGGGGTATTACCATAAGTTTAACTTATCCAATTTTAGCTTGGAGAAAAGAAATTACATGGTTGAGCAAACAGGGTTTTATAGTTAGCAATAATATGAGGATTATTATTGGACAGGCCAGGGTTGATAAAAGCGTAGATAAGCAGTGTGACTGTGTGAACCAAGACTCAAACCACCCTTTTTGGGCCTCTCTCTCTCGTTGACGCTTTTCAAGGCATCCTTTTATTTTACTCAAAGGTTTTTTTTTACAACCTCAGTATGGTCGGCATCAAAACAACATTCTTACATCAATGCAGCACAAAGGCCCCCTTCTCTCAGGAAGAGGAGGTCCAACTCTCAACTGGAGTGTAAAACAACTTCAGAGAGACATGTTAAAGATTCCTGCAAAGCTGTGATGGAGGTTTCTATTATCTTTAAGTTTTGGTCTCTTGCTGCTTCTATTTGGGTCATTTGTTGTGTACCATGGAGCAGGGCAGTGGTTCCTGTGACTACCACTGCCGCAACTCCAATTCCTAATATGATGGCTAAAGTGAGGGATATATGTTCCCAGTGGAACCGGGTTGTATGCCCCCGTGTTTGAACTTCAAATGAACCTGGGTCATTATAGAGCAATCTGGGAGACATCTTCACCATTACACAATTAATCACATCTGTTGACCATTTCATGAAAACATGAACAATGTTTAAGTATATAGAATTATACTGTTGTAGGGACGGACAAGGCATGGCACTTAAGATAGCACCAAAGACAGGGAAACAGTCCTATTTGGTTGCAACCGGATTCAGAGGGCATTGCTTCTGTTGTAATCAATTAACATCCTGAACCCCAAGTTTAGGTAGTTTCAGAATTTTGTACCCAACATGAAAGAGAAGGGACTCAGAAGTTCACAGTCTGCAGAAATTCACAAAAAGAAGATTTTTTTTCTGTTTTTTCCTTTATTGTGGGCAAGTTAACTTTTCAAGGACACCTGGGAGGCAGAGAGCTTTTTTTTCCTTTTCTTTTATCCCCCTGCCAACTGTTACCATGGAGGCCAGTTTGTAAATTTTTATCTTAGAAATGTAGCCATCTCTGTGAAGCCCCAGCTCAAGGCCAGAGGCCTTGTTAACATATTCTGTGAAAAACTATTAAGGGGGTGTCTAGCTTAGGAGTGCTGATTTTTCCAGCCAGTAGCCAAGTAGAACAGGGCAACAGAAAAAGAGGAAGTTAATCTACACTGAACTCATTTATAGAGACTCTTTTGCTGAAAGTCCTAAAGTCAGCCATGGTGAAGACTTCTGGAGAAGTTCAGTGAAGATTTTTCTGTGGGCCTGGTACAGAGGGGGAAGACGGGGAAGGCGGGGGGTGAGAGCAGCTCCGTGGATCTGAGAATAAGAAAGGAGAGATGTAAAGGAATAATGGGAAAGGGGTTTGGGATTTTCCTAGCAACATAAATTGAGCAGTAGAATCGGTAGAGCAGAAAGGAAGACGGGAGTGAGTATCCCAAAAAGCCTGTGAGGGACTTTAAATTCTTAGTAACCTGTTTTCAGTGATGACAAAGCAACTTTAAAGGCCATTTTCATTACATCTTCGATAGGGGTCTGAGGGCTCTCCTAAGCTGGTTTGAGCTTAGGAAGAGGACCTGGTGGGACCTGGTGGGACCCGGTGTGGGCACTGACAGGAAAAGAGAGAAGTGAGTGGATGGATGGGTACCTCAGTACCTGCTACCTCAGCAAGAGGGCAATGCTCTGAGAACTGGCGGAGGTTTCGGTTTTTGATCTAGTAATTGGAGAAGAGAAATCAGGTTTGCTGAGGTGGGACTGACAGCAGAGAGTCTGGAGCAGAAGACTGAGTTTGAGGAACTATTGGAGAAGCATAGTTCAGGATGTGAGCGAAAGAGGAAAAAGGCCTTCACATAGGGGAATTTCCTTTCACCCTTTTGAGCACTTGCAGAAGTTAAAAAGGTCACACAGAATTTGAGGATCTAGAGACTCCTCTGTTGGCCATCAGTTTGGGTTTTCTAAGTGGTAATATGGCCAATGCTGTGTACTGAATTTGATGAGGATTTTGGGTTCCACCAGGCAGCCCCTGTATGCTCAAATCCCCATGACTTACAGAAGAAGTCGGCTTTTCCCCCACACAGCCGTGGCGGTTTGTGGCTTTGATAGTCTGCCGGGCAAACATACTAATGTAGGCTAGCCAACCTGCATCTGGCTTGCCTGTCCCTACAACCATATTGTTTGTTTCCATTATCTATGGTACGGAAAGGATTTAATGGAATTTTAGTGAGATCCTCTTCATCAGGGATATCCTAATAGGAAAGACCTATAGCCAGCTGACAAATGTCTGGGTGGAGAGATGGCCACCAGGTCCCTAAGGGGGCTGTATGCAAGATAGACCATACTTCTTGTCTAGTAGTATTTGTGATCAGCCATCGCTGCTGAAGGGACTGATGAGCGTTAGGACTACGGGTGGCCAAGGAGAGAGTCTATAGCCTTACCCACGTGGCGAATATGCAATTTGAAAGGGTTAACAGTCTTTTCCAGTTTTCAGCCAGAGTCTGGACATGGCACAGGCTTGAGATGAGAGGCATGGATCCAGGAAGTGATTCCCTCTACTTTTACTGCTGTAGGTGTTATAAGTAGCACCTGGAATGGTCCTTTCCAGCGGGGTTCCAGGGATGACACCTGATGTCATCTTATGTAGAGGAAGTCTCTTTCTTGATATCAATGTGGATTCCCCTCGTCCCCAGGTTGGAAGGCAGTGGCCAGCTGTTTCCACAGGTATAGCTGAGTTCTTACAAGAGATTTAAGTATGTCAAGCAAGGGTGTGTGGAAGGGATCCTTAGGTCTTAGAGTCGGGGTTAGGTCTCTTAGTGTAGGAAGGGCCCCATAGAGAATTTCATAGGGGGTGAGGTTACACAAAGAAACAAAGGGAGTATTTCTTGCATGAAACAGTGCATAAGGCAGGAGCATAGTCTAATCTTTTATGCCGGTCTCTAAGCTTAATTTTGTTAAGGTCTCTTCAATGGTTCTATTTATTTTTTTTAAGTGTCCTGAGCTCTGGGGTCTATAAGCACAATGTAACTTCCAATTAATCCCCAGGGTCCTGGCTAACCCCTGATTTACCTGGCCCATGAAGGCTGTTCAATTATCAGACCATATTAAATTAGGCAGGACGTGTCTTTGATAAATATCTTTCAGGATCTTCTTGACCACAATTTGTGCCGGTTTTCTTTTCTTTTTTTTTTTTTGGTGGGAAAGGCTTCAATCCATCCTGAAAATGTATCTACAAAGACTAGAAGATATTTAAGTCCATACCTTGCTGGCTTAATTTCAGTAACGTCCACTTCCCAGAATTGTCCTGGTCTGGTTCCTCATAGGTGCTTTCCTGCAGGAAGCTTGGAAGGGTAAGCATTAACCAATTGACAGAACTGACAGGCTTTTGTTACCCATTCAATTATTTCCTTTCACTGTGAGTGAATTAGTCTAAAACTCTGTTCTTGATCCTACAGTAATGCCTGCAGTTTTTTTGAACCAAGTTGATTGAGTTGATGTACACTTTTAATGTAGTGTAGGGCTTTCTGAAATTGCAGGCTGGGCTCAGTAAAGTTAAGGAGTTCAGTGTCAGTGTTCTTAGATGTTATCAAAAGCTTGCTGGTGCTCAAGGGTCCATTGGAATTGGGCATTCTCATTTAACAGCGGGTATAAAGGAGCAGCTAAGAACACAAACCCAGGTCCATAAACTGCTAAAGCCAGCTGTCCCAAGAAACTCTCTATGTTGTCTCCTGTTAAATGGGGGTGGTATCTGCACAACGGTTTGTTTTCTGGGCTCAGTGAGCCATCATTTACCGCGCCTAAGGAAATACCCCAGGGAGATTACTTCTTGCTTGCAAATTTGGGCCTTTTTGTCCAAAGCTCTCTACCCAAGTTGAGCAAGCTCAGATAATAGTGCTTGGGTCTCAGACTCACAGTTTTCTTTGGTGTTGGCTGCCAGTAGCTGGACATCCACATATTGAAGCAGAATGACTTCGGGGTGCGTAGTTCTGAAGTTGTAGAGATGTCTGTGAAGGGCTTCATCAAAGAGAGTGGGGGAGTTTTTGAACCCCTGTGGAAGTCTAGTCCAAGTTAGTTGACAAGACGTTCCGGTTTCTGGGTCTACCTACTCGAAAGCAAACAGCAACTGACTATCTTTATGCAGAGGCAAGCAAAAGAAAGCATCTTTTAAGTACAGAACAGTATAGCATTTTCACTCGGCCACAGCAAAGAGGTTATTGGGGGTCCAGCATGCTGGGGCTCAGAGCTCACTTGAATAGAGCAGAGAGCCCTGAGAACAGCTTTAACAGAGCTTATATACTTTTCTTGGAGAGGGCAGAATGGGAAATTTATTGATGGGTCAGGGCGAGTGTGCGGTTTGCGTGCACCCGGGTGAAGGAGTATATTCTGCAGTTTGGCAGTTGGGGACAGCACATCCTGGGAACAAAATTAGCAAACAGTTCTCAAGATTTCAACAGTGGTTTGTTAAGCATACAGAAAAACAGGAAGTGACAAGTGCCTATTAACCTTTCACCAAAGCAAAATGGAAAGTGAGCATTGATTACTAAAAGCAACCATGTCCAGGTTGCCTAATGCTCTCAAATGTCAATCCTATTGGAGGCAACATATTTCTTTCTTCCTAAGATTATATATTCAACCTCAACCATGTTGAAAATGTCTAACCCTATTACATTTTACTTTGCCTGATTTCCTAATGTCTCTATTGATATCTGCTTTCCTACATATTTTCCCCAGTTCATCATTGTGACTGACTCTTCATATGTGCTCATATTTACGTTCACTCTCTACCCAAAACCCTATTGCTAATGAAACTTTCGTTCAAATCCTATATTCACTCTTTTTTCTAAACCTACTGACTACCTTCCTAATCCTGCCGACTATTCCTTTTTGACTGGATGTTCTCTAGGACATTTAATCATCCAAGGTACAAGGTCCTTTGCCATTGCACATCGATTTATCTGAGATATCTGTTCAGAAGATAATTCAAAGCAAAGTATCTCACTAAAGGCCCCATTGCCCTTCAGGGCTTCAAATCGTACCTAGATTTCAGGTTTCATACTTATATTTCACCTATATATTCTTGTGAATATCGCAGGTTCCCAATACCATTATTCATCCCGCAGAATGTTTCCTAACCCAAATAGAATATGTTATTAACCCTAACCATACACTGTTCCCTCAATCTAACTTCACAAAAGAGCAGGGACAGAGTTGGTCTTACAATACAGGAATGTAGGGGATCTTCCACCTGTTGAGAACCTCAAAGTTTGATGAGAAATGATCCCTAGAGAAGATGTAGCAGCTATGAAGGACCTGAGAGAGCAAAAGTCATCTTCCATGGCAAACCACCTGTTCAGGATGAAGTGATGTGTCTGAATCAGCCTCTCTCCTACTGATATAAAGAAGATGGACCAAACCAACCCTGTGTGGAGAGCTTCTCCTTGGTGTCTACGGTTGATATACCATTCTAACTTCTGAAAGTGTCACAGGAAGTAGGGGCAGCCTCCATCTCAAGGGACCCTTGGAAACAAGTGTTAGGACAAAGTGGTTGCCAAGGCAGTGACCTCATTCCCTTCCTGTTGGAATTGACCTACCTCACTTCTTTGGTGATGTAACTCTTAAACTTGGGATCCAGGAAGCCAGGCACACAGAGCCAGTCCCAGTCCCATTCCCAGTGGACTTACTTGTTTGGATTTACCAAGGAGAGAGTCTGTCTCTCTTGGTACCTAATGGTTTGAGGATGACAAAATGCAAGTAGAGCTCTGAAGATGGGCCTTTAATGAGAAAGCAGGTAGTGGTCAGCACAGGCTCCATACAACTTCACAGAGATGGACAAGAAGACCAGACCTGAGACAGGACAGGCCATTTTGGGGGAACATAGTATGGACCACCAGTCAGAGGACACTCTGGATAGTCACAGACTTACATGGGGGAAGGAGGTGACTTTTTGATTGTGGGTGTGAGTTTGGGGTTTTGTCTCATGTTCTGAGAATAGGTAGGAAAGGTGGTTTGTTTGGTTTAGAGTGGACTGTTTCTAGAAAGTCCTTTGACAAGGCGACTGTGTCTGTGTCTGTGTATCCCACTGTGTCCTTGGTTGTACATATTAGAAAGCAGAATAGATCAATGGATGTATCCTGTCTAGTAGAAAGCTTCCCAGAATTCATCCTGCCCATTTTAGGAAAGGACTGTTCGTTGCTTTTCGATGGGCAACACCTACTATCTTCCTAAGTTCTTGTTTTCTTCCTGAATTCTGGCCACTCTCCAGAATAGGCTCATGTATTTTTGTCCAAGATATGTACCACATCCAAGCTCTGTGACATGGCCATGTACTGGATAGCTGAAGGGAATTGCAAGCATCTCACAAAACTCAGATATCATTGTGACTAGTAAAGTCTCAGTGGAGAAACCCTGCATTGGGATTTGCTGACTTATTGTTCTGTTACCCTGAAGTCAGGAAGGTCTTTGCCTCAGGCCACCCCTTTGTGAATTTTGAAGAAAAAAGTTTTCAAATGGAAGTGAATGGGCATCACCTGTGGCTCTTCGCTTAACTGCTTTGGAAAAGTATGTGTCTGAATCAGCCTTGTAGCTCTGTGTGAGGCTGTGGCTTAGATTATCAGCTCCTGATGGATCTAAAGAAAGATGCAATGTGTGCATCCAAAACCAAAATGGCAAAAAGATCAGTCATTGTGGATGAAGTCTCTCGCCTTCCTCTGTAAGTTTCCTGACTTCCACCAAGTGAGAATAGGGATCATTTGGGTCAAATAATTTCTTTCAAGCACTGCAAAGTTGCTTTGGTTTCCTAATTACTCCAAATCACATAAGGAATCTAAACCTGACAGTCAGTAGGCCTCAAATTGGAGAAGCAGAGCAGTATTAAAGGAAGAACTATGTGATCAATCCTAGTTCACAGGAAGGGTGTTCAGGCCACCCTGAGGTTAGGCAAATGAGGGGCAAGGGAGCTTATTTTGGACACTCTCTTGGGCTGTGCCATTCATGAAAACCTCTAGCCAAAGGGTATAATGAGTGTATATATGTAAGAAGTTGAGTGCCATGTGAGAGTGATTTGGTTTTAATTGTGGTCATTTGTGTGGCAGTTGGAAGAGATGACTGGGTCCACCTGGTTTTGAACACTGGTGTGATTCTCCTCAGAGACTGAGTTCTGAAACTGACCTCAGAGAAGTAATTGCTTTGGAAAGAGATGTGTCTTAATCAGGCTCTTGGCCCTGTGTGAGGCTGTGGCTTAGATTATCAACAACAGACGGATCAAAAAAATGATCCCATGTGTGCATCCAAAACCAATATAGCCAAAAGAGCAGTCATTGTGAATGAAGTCTCTCACCTTCCACTGTAAGGTTCTGAAAGAATAAAAGAAATTGAAATCAAAATGTAATGAACCAGGTTTTGTAAAGTTTCCAAGCTGCACTCAGAACCTGAAATTCCTGTGGCAGTTAAGACAATTCCTGGAACTGCCCATTAGATGTGTGTTGAAATCTTCCCTGACCACCTAGTTACTTAACAACCCCTTCCCAGAAGCCGTGCATCTCACCACGTATACATCTCAGGGCTTCAACCAATCAGTTTAAATGTATACCCCTTCTGAGGGCTGACCAATCACCCCCTGCCCCAACTTTTCCCGCCAATGAATGTGCTAATCATGTTTTAGAGTTGTTATTTCATTTTCCCGTGGTACATGATGATTTCCTAAAGGAGGCTATGATGTATGTAAAGTCCCTGAGCTCTCTAAAGAATTTATATAAACTCTGCTCAAGTTGTTCTCGGGGCTCTTTGTTCTTTGCTCCTCTGAAGGGAGCTCTGAGGCCTAGCATTCTGGACCCCCAATAAACCCTTTGCTGATGCATGAGAAATCCTCTTTGTTGTCTTTTCCTTTGATGTTCGCAGCACCTTTTCATCTGGAGGCCCCAGGTGAGATATCCGGGAGCGGTGAATGGAAGACCTCAAGGGAGTCCTCTCGGGGTAAGTAAGGTGCTCTTTCTGGTTTCGGGTTTCAGGCTAGGGCGTGGCAAAGTGGCTGTTGGTGAAGAGCATTAGCTCTCTCCTATGGTGTGACAGACGTGTCACAGAGCCAAGATCACGTCCCTGAGGGACACTCCGGAGGACTAGGGAATTCAAGGAATAGTAGTTTCCTCAACTCGGTTATGTTTTGCTTCAGGATTTGATTTGCCAGCCCATCAGGTTTTGCCGGTAACTCAGTTTTGGTGATTGTTCTGAACTCATGTTGAGTTTACTGTCTGTTTTTATTGTCTAACCCATCAATATTTTCCAGTTACTCAGTTCAAATCTTTGTCTTGGACTCATGTTAAACGTTTACTGTTTGTTTTTGTGTTGTGTTTGTGTCTTCAATGTCCCTGTTTGAGTAACTCCCATTATGGGACAAAGCACTTCCTCTTCTCTGTCCCTGACCCTTGATCATTGGACTGATGTCCGCTCAAGGGCCCAGAATCTTTCTTTTTCAGTAAAACACCGTACCTGGCAGACTCTCTGTGCTTCAGAATGGCCCATCCTCGAATTCAGATGGCCCCAGAAGAATCCTTCCACTTTCCTCTAATCCGAAAATTCAGAGATATTGTCATTCAGCCGGGGCCACGTGGCCACCCAGATCAACAGCCATATACTCCTTCCCCCACATTCCTATCATTCAAAATTTCCGCTCCTCTCCCTCTTCCTTCCATTCTCCCTGAGTCACAAGACTGGACACTCCACCCCCTCCTTATTGTCTACTCTCCCTGCCCAACCCCCAACACAGTTCCTGATGATCCTCCCACCGCTGACTCAGCCTCTCCACTGCTAGAGGCAATTGGGCCAGACCCAAGCCCTCCAGGGGACTTCCCCACAGCAGCAGCCACCCCTCCTCCCCTGGAGGAAGATGGGCAACCTAAAAGAACCCACCGGCGATGGATAATAGAAAACTCAGAAGCCCCTGTGATGCTCTCTCTCCATCCCTATGGGCCCATGAACCGACCCAACTGGGACCCCAACACCTTTGAAGGTAGGAAGCATCTGTCCACTTATCGCCGGGCTCTAATAGCGGGTCTCAGAGTGGTCGCCAGAGAGCCGACCAATTTAGCCAAGGTAAGAGAGATTATCCAAGGGCCTAATGAGTCTCCCTCTATGTTTCTGGAGAGAATTATGGAAGCATATAGAAAATATACTCCTTTTGATCCTCAGGCAGATGACCAAAAGGCATTTGTTACAATGGCCTTTATTGAGCAGGCTGCCCAAGATATTAAGAGAAAGTTACAATGTCTAGATGGGTTACAAAATACGACCTTAAGAGATTTAGACAGAGAAGCTGAGAAAGTATATTATAAGATATATATTATAAGTATATATTATAAGTATATAAGTATATTATAAGAGAGAAACTGAGGAGGACACGGAACAGAGGAGAGAGAAGGAAAGGGAACAAAAAAAGGATGAAAGGAGCAAAAGGCAGACAAAAGCATTGGCTAAGATTTTCTTCACAGCAGCAAATACGCCAGAAATTAAAAAGCAGGGAGTCAGAAAGGGATACTTGGGCCCACGCCAAAGGCTGTCCCTGGCCTCAGATCAATGTGCCTACTGTAGAGAAAAAGGACACTGAGTCAAAGAGTGCCCCCAAAAGAAGAAGCCACGGCAGCCCGCCATGCTGACTCTAGAAGAGGACTAGGAATGTCAGGACTCGGATCCCCTCCCCGAGCTCAGGGTAACATTTGAAGTGGAGGGGACTCCAGTGAACTTTGAAGTGGACACAGGAGCAGTATACTCAGCCTTTAAGGCTTCACTGGGCCCCATATCAAATAAATGGTCCCTAGTTCAAGGGGCTAATGGCACTACTTATCGGGCTTGGACAACTAAGAGTATTATGGAAGTAGGAAAATGAAAAGTCCACCACTCTTTCCTAGTAATCCAAGAATGCCCAGCCCCATTGATGCACAGGGATCTGTTTACCAAACTCGGGGCTAGAGTAACCTTTAACCCTGATGGTCCCCAAGTGGATGTTCTAAAACCTTCAGTAAAAACTCCCATAGTCACAGAATTGACTATGTCCGTAGAAGATGAACATCAACACTTCGTGCCCCCTAGGACTGATCAAAGAGGCAAACTACAACAGAAATGGATAAAAGATTATCCCAATGCCTCGGCAGAAACTGCTGGGTTAGGTCTAGCCATAAAACAACCTCCAATAGTAGTAGAATTAAAAGCCTCTGCCTCTCCAATCAGTGTTAAACAATATCCTCTAAGCAAAGAAGCTAAGGATGGGATAAGTCACCATATTCAGAAATAATTGGCCCTTGGGGTCCTAAGGCCCTGTCAATCAGCCTGGAATACCCCCCTGCTACCAGTAAGAAAGCCAGTAACTAGGGACTACAGTCCTGTTCAAGACCTAAGAGAGATCAACAACAGAGTGCAGGACATTCACCCCACAGTACCCAATCCATATAATTTGCTTAGCACTCTGAATCTGGACTGGGAATGCTACACTGTGCTGGACTTAAAAGATGCTTACTTCTGCTTGCCCCTACATAAGGACAGTCAGTTGCTGTTTGCTTTCGAGTGGATAGACCCAGAAACTGGAACATCTGGTCAAGTAACCTGGACTAGACTCCCACAGGGGTTCAACCCCCCCCCACTCTCTTTGATGAAGCCCTCCACAGGGACATAAACGACTTCAGAACTGCACACCCCGAAGTCACACTACTCCAATATGTGGATGATCTGCTACTGGCAGCGGACACCAAGGAAAACTATGAGTCTGGGACCCAAGCACTATTATCCGAGCTTGCTCGGCTTTGATATAGGGCTTCTGCCAAAAGGCCCAAATTTGTCAGCAAGAAGTAATCTTCCTGCGTTATTCTCTTAGGGGTGGCAAATGATGGCTAACTGAGAACAGAAAACAAACCATTGTGCAGATACCACCCCCATCTAATAAGAGACAACTCAGAGAGTTTCTTGGGACTGCTGGATTTTGCAGGTGATGGATTCCTGGGTTCGCCTCTCTGGCTGCCCCTTTATACCCGCTGATAAAGTGGAATGCCCAATTCCAATGGACCCCTGAGCACCAACAAGCTTTTGATAATGTCAAAAAAAGGTGCTGCTATCTGCTCCGGCCTTAGCACTCCCAGATATAGATAAACCCTTCACTCTCTACATCGAGAAAAAGAAAGGAATAGCATGGGGAGTGTTCACTTAGACTTTTGGACTTTGGAAAAGGCCGGTAGCATTCTTATCAAAAAAACTGGACCCAGTGGCTACTGGGTGGCCCCGTTGCTTAAGAGCTATAGCAGCGGCAGCGCTTCTAATAAAAGATGCTCATTAATGAACGTTGGGACAGAAGCTATCCATTATAGCCCCCCATGCCCTGGAGAGCATCATCTGTCAACCTCCAGATAGGTGGCTATCAAACTCCAGAATAAACTACTACCAGAGCCTCTGGATTAGCAAAGACAGAATAACTCTTGGACCTTCTGCTCCACTCAACCTGGCTGCCAGAAGAATCATCAGGACCTGTCGCTCATGAGAGTCAACACATACTGGCAGAGGAAACCAGTATAGGACGAGACTTGAAGGATCCAGCCACTGCCTCACCCTGAAGTCGTATGGTTTACGAAAGAGAGCAGCTTCCTCCAAGATGGTATGTGGTGGGCTGGAGCAGCAGTAGTTAGCAAAACTAATGTCATCTGATCCTCTGGTCTCCCAGAAGAGACATCAGTCCAAATGGCAGAACTGATTGCCCTTACGAAAGCATTGGAACTAGCAACAGGCAAAAGGGACACTGATAGCCACTATGCATTTGGCAATGCTAATGTGCACAGGGCTATTTACCAGCAAAGGGGGCTATTAACCTCCACTGGGAAAAAAATAAAGAACAAAGTTGAGATTCTCCACCTTCTCTCAGCAGTGAAGGGCACTAAGGAACTAGCTATAGTGCACTGTCCAGGGCACCAGAAGGGAAACGACCTCGTTGCAGTTAAAAACAGAAGGGCAGATGAGGAAGCTTAATTGGCAGCCCTAAACGGAGTGACTCTGTTAACTTTTTCCACACCAGGGGGATCAACATTCAGGAGACTTGGCCACACTGGAACATTCAGGCAACTTATCATCTGAGGAGACAGATGCAGAACTCTGGGACCCTACAGAGCCAAGTTTACAATTTCAAAAAGCCCACCTTTATGTCAAAGACGTACACTAGCTCACCCACTTAAGCTCAAAGAAGTTATAGGCACACTTAAAGGACCGAAGAAAGGATTTTTTATTGACTGACTTACAGAGGAAAGAAATAGCTTAGAAGGTGACTAGAGCTTGTCAAGTCTGCCAATTAGTTAATGCTTACCCATCCAAGCTTCCTGCAGGGAAGCGCTTACGAGGAACCAGACCAGGACAATTTTGGGAAGTGGACTTTTCCTGAAATTAAGCCAGGAAGGTATGGACTTAAATATCCCCTAGTCTTTGTAGATACCCTTTCAGGATTGGTTGAAGACTTCCCCATGAAGAAAGAAACGGCTCAGACGGTGCTCAAAAAGATTCTAGAAGACATTTTTCCAAGGTTTGGCCTGCCTAAGGTAATAGGGTCCAATAATGGACCGGCATTTGTTGCCCAGGTAAGTCAGGGATTCACCAGGACCCTGAAGATTAATTGGAAGTTACATTGTGCTTATAGATGCCAGAGCTCAGGACAGGTAGAAAAAATGATTAGAACCATCAAAGAGAATTTAAAGAAATTAAGCTTGGAGACCTGCATAAAAAAATTGGACTATGCTCCTACCTTAAGCACTGTTTCGTGCAAAAAGTACACCCTCTGCCTCTTTGTGTAAACTCACCACTTATGAAATTCTCTATGGTGCCCCTCCTTTAGTAAGGGACCTAACCCCAACTCTGAGACTTAATGATTCCTTTCACACCCCCTTGCTTGACAGACTTAAAGCCCTTGAACAAACACAGCACCCAGCGATACCTGTGGAAACAGTTGGCCAGTGCTTATCAGCCTGGAGACGAGGGAACCCCACATCGATATCAAGTGGGAGTCTTCGTCTACGTGAGACGGCATCAGGTATCATCCCTGGAACGCCGCTGGAAAGGACAATACCAGGTGCTGCTTATAACACAGTGGTGAAAGTGGATGGAATCACTTCCTGGATCCATGCCACCCATCTCAAGCCTGCGCCCTGTCCAGCCTCCGGCTGGAAACTGGAACAGACTGGTAACCCTCTCAAGTTGCGTGTCCGTCGTGTGGGTAAGGCTATGGATTCTTCCCCTGACCACCAGCAGTCCTAATCACCATCAGCCTGTTCAGCAACAATGGCAGCTATAAATCCTACTGGGCAAGTAGTGTGGTCTATTTCACATACAGCCCTCTTATGGACTTGGTGGCCATCTCTCTACCTGGACATTTGTCAGCTTGCCATAGGCCTCTCTGACTGGGATCTCCCTAACATAGAGGACTTCACACAGATCCCACTCAAACCCAAACCAGGGCAACATAGACCACCTTACCCCATGAATTATGGATATCATCTTCCCCAGCTCAGGTGTAAACTAGCCAGTCTTGATTTTTATGTGTGCCCAGCTGATTTCTGAAGTCGCAAACAGGCCCAAACCTGTGGAGGACCCAGTGACTTTTATTTAAGATCTTGGGGTTGTGAACAAACGGGAGCTACATGGTTGAACCCAAACTCCACAGACAGTATCATTCAGGTAGGAAAAAATGACACCTGGATTGATCCCAAGAAATGTGCCGCTAGCCAAGTTGTGTCAAAAACTCGCTGTGGAAAGAATAGTCTATGTTACCCCCTCAATATAACTTTCACTTCCAACGGAAGGGGCTACCTCAGAACAACATGGTCTATGGGAAATACATGGGAAATGCGATTCTATATTTATGGCCCTCGTTATGACTTTGGTCACTGGTTCACCATCCTGCTTAAAAAGGAAGAAAATCCCACAGCAATAGGGCCCAATCCCCTCAAGCCAGGAATTAAGCCTCCAAAACCTCCCATGCCTAGATCTACCAGAACCCCTCAACCATCTCATACTTCCCAGTTTCCATCTTTGCCTACTTCCCCAGTCCAGAGTACAGCTGACTCCTGCCCCTGGGAACTAATTAAAGGAACCTTAATTGTACTGAACTCCACACAGTCAGAACTCCTTGCATTTCAACCCATGTATTTGACAGCTTTGTAAATTATTGTTTAATGGTGCAGATACTCCCCAGGGTGGTTTATTATGATGCAGAATCATTTTAAGGTCTACTAGGGGGACAAACAACCTGATTTTGCTGGCATCCAGTGTCCCTTACTATAGCCATCCTATTGAGGATAGGAGCTGCTGCAGGAGTGGGTACAGGAACAGCTGCTATGATCCATGGGTCACAACAAATGGCCTGATTAGAAACAGCAATAGATCAAGACTGGAAGACATTAGAGACCTCCATCACAGTGCTGTAGGAATCCTTAAACTCTCTCTCTGAAGTTGTTTTACAGGACAGGCGAGGATTAGACCTCCTCTTCATGAGGGAGTGGGGCCTCTGTGCTGCACTGAGAGAAGAATGTTGTTTTTATGCTGACCATACTGGAGTTGTAAAAGGATCCATGAGTAAATTGAGAAAATGCCTTGAAGAGCGCCAGAGAGAAAGGGAGATTCAACAAGGGTGGTTTGAGTCATGGTTTACCCAGTCCCCCTGGTTAACTACACTCCTATCAGGCTTAGCTTGACCCCTGATCATCCTTATGGTGTTGCTAACTTTGGGACCTTGTTTGCTTAACCACATAGTTTCCTTTCTCCAGGCTCAAATTGGGCAGGAAAAACTCATGGTAATCAGACAGAAATACGCTCCACTGGCAGAAATAGAGTGTGAGACCCCGCAATAATTATGATTCATTACTTTTAAGATTAAATGTAGTAAGAAAAAGGAGTGGGAAATGAAAGAATAAAAGAAATTAAAATTGAAACATAAAGAACCAGGTTTTGTAAAGTTTCCAAGCTGCACTCAGAACCTGAAATTCCTGTGGCAATTAAGACAATTCCCGGAACTGCCAATTAGATGTGTGTTGAAATCTTCCCTGACCACCTAGTTGCTAAACAACCCCTTCCCAGAAACCGTGCAGCTCATGACGTATACATCTCAGGGCTTCAACCAATCAGTTTAAACGTATACCCCTTCTCAGGGCTAACCAATCACCCCCTGTCCGACCTCTTCCTGCCAATGAATGTGCTAATCATGTTTTTGGGTTGTTCTTTGATTTTCCCGTGGTATGTTGATTTGCTAAAGGAGGCTATGATGTATGCAAAGTCCCTGCCCTCTCTAAAGAATGTAAATAAACTCTGCTCAAGTTGTTTTTGGGGCTCTTTGTTCTTTGCTCCTCTGAAGTTAGCTCTGAGCCGCAGCATGCTGGACGCCCAATAAACCTTTTGCTGTGGCATGAGACAGTCTCTTGGTGGTCTTTTCCTCCGACTTTTGACCGACCTTTTTACCTATGAAGGACCTGAGAGAGCAAAAGTCAAATCCATGTCAACTTCCATGTCAAACATCCTGGTCAGAATGAAGGAATGTGTCTGAATCAGCCTCTCTCTTCTTAATGTAGATTAAATGGACCAAACCAGGCCTGTGTACAGAGCTGTTCCCGGATGCCTATGGTTGATATACCATTCTAACTTGTGAAAGTGTCACAGGAAGTAGGGGCAGCCTCCATCTCATGGGACCTTTGGAAGCAACTGTTAGAACAAAGTGGTTTTCCATCACAGTGACCTCATTCAGTTCCTGAAGGAAGTGACCTACCACACTTCCTTGGTGATGGAACTTTCTGAACTTGGGATCCAGGAAGCCATGCACCCAGAGCAAGTCTTAGTTTCAGTCCCAGTGGTCTCAATTGTTTGAATTTACCAAAGACAGAGTCAGTGTTTCTTGGTACCTACTTATGTGATGATGGCCAAATTTCAGGAGAGCTCTGAAGAGTGGCTTTTTCTGAGAAAGCAGGTAGTGGCTCAACCATGGCTCCTGACAACTTCTAAAAGTTTGCAAAGAAGACCAGATCTGAGATTGGACAGGCCATTTCGTGGGAACATATTATGGCTCACCAGTCAGAGGACACTCAGGATAGTCACAGCCATACTTGGGGGAAGGAGGTGCCGTTGTGGGTGTCGGTGTGAGTTTGTGGTTTTGTCTCATGTTCTGAGAATAGGTAGGAATGGCGGTTTGTAGGTTTGGACTGGAAAGTTTCTAGAAAGTCGTTTGACAACACGAGTGTTTCTATGTCTGTGTATCCCACTGTATCCGTGGTTGTAGACATTTGAAATGCGAATGCATCAATGGTTGTGTCCTGTCTAGTATAAAGCTTCCCAGCATTCTTCCCACCCAATTTAAAAATGGAGTGCGGCTTGCCTAATGGATGGTGAACAGCTACTATCTTCCTAAGTTACTCTTTTCTTCCTGAATACTGGCCACTCTCCAGAGTATCCTCATGGTTTTGTTTCCAAGATATGTACCACGTCCAAGCTCTGTTACATGACCATGTACTGGATAGCTGAAGGGAATGCGAGCATCTCAGAAAACTCAGATATCAGTGTGACCAGTAATGTCTCAGTGGAGAAACCGTGCTTTGGGCCATTTTCTTACTTATGATTCTATTACCCTTAATGTCAGGAAGGTCTTTGCCTCAGGCCACCCTTTTGTGAAGCCTGAAGAAAACAGTTTTCAAATGGAAATGAATGGGCATCACCTGTGGCTCTTTGCTTAATTGCTTTCGAAAAGGATGTGTCTGAAACAGCCACTTGGCCCGGTGGGGTGGCAGTGGCTAAGATTCTCAGCACCTGATGGATCTAAAGAAAGTTTCCAAGTGTGCATCCAAAACCAAAATGGCCAAAAGAGCAGTCATTGTGGATGAAGTTTCTCACTTTCCTCTGTAAGCTTCCTGAGCTAAATCAAGTGAGAATAGGGATCATTTGGGTCAAATCATTTCTTCAAATCCCTGCAGAGCCTAGCCGATAGGGGCTTGGGTTTTCTGTGATACCAATTCACATAAAGAATCTATACCAGACAGTCATTAGGCCTCAAATTGGAGAAGCAGATCAGATATAGGGCAGGCCTATTTGATCACTCTTGGTTCACAGCAAGGGTGTCCAGGCCACCCTGACTTTAGGCAAATGAGGGGCAAGGGTGCTTATTTTGAACAGTGTATTGGGCTGTGCCCTTCATGGAAACCTCCAGCCAGAGTTTATGATGAGTGTCTATGTGGAAGAAGATGAGGAGCATGTGGGAGTGTTTTAGTTTTAATTGTGGTCATTTGTGTGGTGGTTGTAAGAGATGCCTGGGTCCACCTGGGCTTGAACTCTGGTGTGATTCCTCTTAGAGAATGCGTTATGGAACTGACTTCAGAGAAGTATTGCCATGAATTGTGTTGGGATTTTAGGAGGCCACACATGAGAGTCGCCCTTGGACACTGAGATCTAAGCCCAGAGTGGCTTTCCACAGAGCACTGGGAATCTCAGCCAGGATATCACATGATTTTTTTTCTGAAAGACTTGGAAGCCATAGTTGAGAGTCAAAACACACATGGACCTTACATTGTAGACCTCAATGGGGCTGGCTTCATGTGACCTTTTGGCCAGTCTTTGGGAACCCTTGCCTGTGAGAGTTCTCTAGATTATTCATTGAAATGTGCTTCCTCTAAATTTAATGGTTCCTTAATGAATTGAAACCCACAGTTTCTCCAACTTCGTCTTTGAAAATGGCTAGATAAATACCATGAAATTTTTGAACTTCCCATGGCCACCTGCCACTGGAGAACCTTTGGATGTACAGTTGCTGATCCTGAGTGTACCAGACAGTGCCTTGATTGACTGGGTTTTATGAAAATGGTGTAGAACAGAGATGCCAGTATGTTGGGGCCTGCTGAGTAGTGGGCCAAAAGCTGTTGTGTGCAGGTGTGTGATAAAACATCTGTGGTCGGGACATGTGATTCTGCCATTGACTTCCAAATGACTTGTGGCTGACATGTTACAGACAGGAATCACTTATATGTCTGAAACCTCTCCATAAAAGGCATTTTGTTATATGGAGACGTTTCAGGGCAATGTTCAGAATCAGGTTGCTATGGTCAAAGGGTAAAGCTATGTGGGATAGAAGCCTGGTTGGTGCATTCTCCTGCAGACCCTGACCCACCACACGTGACAGGACTCCGTACATCACTGTGTACCAGTTGAAGTCATTGTATTTCATGAGGCAAATACCAAACTCCCAGTGCAGTAGAAAGAAACACCATGAAAAGTGGAGGATGACCAAATGGCTTCACAGTCCACATGCAGAGACACTTAGCTTTCAGTGGCCACAGTTTACCTACAGAGAGAAGTCAGCACTGCTTCCTCATGTTCTTTGGAAAAATTGAAACAATATCCTCCAGGTCTCATAGATGTAGACCCAGCTTTGATGGTCTCATTTGAATGGAAGCTAAAGCTTCTGACAACAACATATATGTCGAGTGCCCATCGTCAAAGGCAGTTTCTCAAGAAGTCTTTAGTCCGGCAGAGCTCCAGGTTTGTGTAGTGTTTACCTTTTAGACCAGGTTGCAAGAAAAGACCACTGACTCCAATTAAAATCAGATTAAAGCAAGCTTATTATTTCCACCACCCTGGCTGCCTCTCCCTCCCAAAACGTTGGGAACAGGAGAGCAGCCCAGCTTTATAGCCCAGAATGTTACACAAAAGTGGGGTTAAAAATAACAGAATTCTGACAAGCATCACACTAATGGTATTTTACATTTTTGTTTGCTGGCCCCAACATCAGAATTTATGAGGACCATTAGAGCCTCAGAGAGTGTCGTCTGGCCAAGGAAGGCCAATATTTATGAGGTGTCAACAAAGTTTCAGAGAGGGCTGTTATCTGGTCAGAGAGACAGGCATGGGTGAGTTCAAGGCACGGGCAGGCTTTCCAAGCAGGTTCAGATCTTGCTGCAATTTATAGTTAAGCCAAAATTATCTTTTCACGGCTTAGTGGCAAGATGGCTCCCAATTTTAATAAAAGATCAGGTTGGTAAATCATTCCCCCCTTTTCTAATGTGTTTTTTTCATATATTTGATTGGGTAGGAAGAGCACTGTGGGAATTTTAATCCCTCAGGTAATAGTCTCCCGATTTTTTGAACTCAACCAAAAACAGGTCTCCCTGATTTTACCTGACTTAATTAATTACTTATATTGATATTCTATTTATTTTTGTCTCCATTGTTGTAAGAAGAGAGGCGTCACTCATTTAGACTTCTTCTGAGCTGAGAGAGGGTGACGTGAGGGGGCACCGCCTGAGGGACATTAGTCGCCTTTTAGAAGTCAGTTAGGTTTGAAGTCTGGATGGGGAAGAACAGGTAGTAAAGTCATCTGGGAATGGGTTCTTCTATGAGAGAAACAAAAAAACATGAGTACTTAATAAATGTTACAGCAGCTGGAACATGTCACTGTATAGAAGTTCCCTCACCAGTCTTTAATATCCCCAGTTATCAGGACTGTCAACTTAATATTTAACTTTTAGTGTTACATTTGTCCCTCCCCATAAGATTCAGTTTAATAATTTAATGTCATCTGATCTTGCAAAATATTTTTACTAGTATGACCTCTGTGTCTAATAGAGAAACCTTTAATTCTCTTACTCATTGCTGGATAATCATACTAACAAATACCAAGCCTATGTGTTTAGGTTAAAAATATCTGTAGGCCTTCAACTAAAAACTTCTGCCACTGGCAGATAATCTTGATAGCCTCTTTTTATAGTTATCAGGCATTCCTGTCTGAGAATCCTTCTTTGTAGCCTCCAGTCTTACTTATTTTGGGAGGCTAACATAAAGTGTATACCTTAAAATATTATTATTACTATTATTATATAAAATGCCCAGAAATGGCTGTAATTTGTTTTTAACTGTCTTTTCTAAGTGTTTAAGATGAAGCAGTCAAACTGACTTTTGTTTCTATCTATTCTGAACAGTCAGCTGAGATTTTATGGGAGTCATTCCTGGGGAAACTTGAGAGCAGCTTCTCAGTTCTGCTAGTGCCATTTGCGCTAGGTGGGTCCAGGTCTTGCTTGACCATGTGGCTTCCCTCAGAAGCATCAGGGATGTTTCCCTTCTCTGATGACTCTCCTCTTCTTAGCAAATGCACTGATTGGCTTTCTGTTCTCCAGTGGTCTCATTAATCTCCCTGATCAGGAGGTTATGCGGTTCAGAGTTGCAAAGCTCTTTAGAGAAGTCCGCTGTTCCCTGGATACAGACTGACTCAGAGGGCAAGAGCCAAATATTGGTTTTCTTGTCCCTTTTCATATAACTTTAATTTTAAATCCTAATCTTAAACATCCATCAAATAAATTTTAACAGACTTATATAAAGAATACTGGGCTTTAATGTCTATAATTTAAAATTATTTATCTTTTTATTATTTGGCATCTGTATTATTCTGTCTGTCTTGTAGGTGATGGCTAATTATCTTAAATTAACCAATGTTGTGTTTTTAAAGCAACACTGCTGTAAAACACTAACAGGGAATCTTTATATCACCCATAAGGAAATTACAAAATAAAATTAACAACAGTAAACAAACTTAGTTCGTGTAATAGCTACCCTAAAATTTTTGGCTGAGTTATACATTATATCCTCTGTTTGAGATGCTAGTAATGTTGACAGGAAAAAAAAAACTTTTGAAAATAACTTTAAATGAAATAACATCTGACCTACTGCTTTCGCAGTCATTCTCACATAATAAGATGGGACACAGAGCCTTATCTCAGGTAAGGCAGGGCTCTTTATTAATCTTAAGTGTTTTAATTCTAAAGCTAATCTTTGTTTTTTAAATATCATTTTACAAAGTTTACATAAATTATTTGAGGTCACATGAACATTAGCTAACACCGTATGATATAGCTTTTAAAACATGAATTAAAAAAAGGCTGAAAGTTTTTAACCTTTACATAGATTAGGCTCTCATTAACTTAAAATACATTTAAATTGTTCCCCAATATAAAAAGTAACATAAAAGTTTACATATCTTATTGACAACAGGTAAATAAATCCCATATATATATATATATATATATATATATATATATATATATATATATATATATATATATTTTACCATACAACTTCAGAACACCACCTTGATATAATGCTCTTTTAATGTTTCTACCTTACAGACTTGTATACCTGGAAGATATGAGCACATTAATAGCATCACAATTGCATTGATGTTTCTACATTAACCAAGTTTAGCTTTTAAAGAAATGGCAGTACAGTGCTCTAAAATAACAGTTCTTATTTAATCAGTTGTTTAATTTTTATGGTTGCTTGCTCTAGAAAAATAAAACTTAATAACCACAATGTTATGGGTAAACTTATGTTTTGAGAAATTTTTGTCTCTTTAACATATGACTGATTTTTACAATCTTATACAGACTTTAGGACAAACTTATACAGACCTTAGTAAATCAATCAGATATCTAACAAAAGTACTCATGAATGAGTAATCCCATATCAAATTTACTTTACTTATTTATCAAAATATTAGACAAATGTATTGAACAGTGTACCATTTTTTGTTGAAGAAAAAGTTCTAGAACCAAGGCATATTAGACCTTTTGTCAGCATTAATATTTTATTAGATTTTTGAACACCTAGAAAAACTTGTAAGGTTAAATTTAAAGACATTTATTTTTATCTGTTTATCCAATTTAAATTGTACCAATTAAATCATGAGAATTTAAGATCTTTGGATCCACGTTTTAAAATTTGTTTATATGAGTGCTTTTTTTATGAGTGCTCCTTATATGTGTTAATTTGTATAACATATATATGATATAGGGATATATGTATATATAGACATACAACACTAACAAAAGTGTGCACACATACTAATAGTAAAGGCCTTGTAGCTTTTTGCAGTTGAAATCTCCATTGCAATGTTTCAAAAACTCCACTGTTGGTCAAAGATAGAGCTGATCAGAAAAACATTAACCTAGGTCTGTAGGATCAAAATCATGAGCTCAAAAAAAGAATACAGAATCTAAGGAAAAAAATAAGAGTCCTAGAAAAAATGACTGGCCAGTAATTAGTAAATACCATACAATTTACCTTTTTTCCTGCCTTAGGCCTCAGATCAGTCTCCTACTGAGCTTGCAGGCTTCTTTCATTTGCATTTCAACAAAAGTCCTTGCTGAGGTCTGAAAGGAGCAGGGTAAAACTGCTATTCTGAGCAGACACCTCAGGCCTAAGGCATTTTAACCATAATTTTGAGGTTCGGATGTTGAAAATTATGATACAATTTTAAGATGAAATTCACAAAATTTTATATCTTTACATCTTGTTTTGTCAACAGATACCATAATATGATTTACTATCCTTGTCCAAATTAATGCACTGGTACACACTGTGATATTTTCTCAGTCTACCCAATTCAAAATTGGTGAAAAATAAAACTGAATGTTTGGGAAGTTACTTGCCAACTTGGAAGTAGAGTGCTTTAGTTTTCCATCCTAAGCATTTAAGTTATCTGTTATGAATTATCTGAAATCATAAACTAAACAATTACCTAAACCCGACTTTTAACTGCAAGATTGAGCAATGCTACAAAAACCCATCCAGATACCAGATTGTTACAATAAAACATCATCATTTAGACACACATTGAACTAATATCATTCCCAAGAAACAATTTATAATATCAGCACATTATTGCACATGTCTTAAAGGGCCAGAAACAAAGACACAAGACAGACAGAAAGGAGCTCCAGACTATGGCTGACAGACAGAAGCCTTAAAAACAGAGCAGGTAAGAGAAAAATCTCCTACACCAGTGGCAGGATAGATGTCCTCACAAGGGGATCAGATGTTTTCACAGACGGCAACCTGAAATGTAATATCAAGGGTTTCCATGGTGACTTTACTGCATTTAGTGTCTCCTTTTTCTTTTTCTTTTTTTTAAGAAGACAGAGGTGGCATAATCCTTACAGTGCAGGGAACGAAGGAAGGAATTCCCTGAAGCAACAGGGCTTTGGTAGATCCTGGGAGTCCCTCAGTCCCTCCTTTTACTTATAGGATTAGCTCCTCTGGTTTGGTTCCACCCCAATCTCGCTCCATCTCCTAACATTTCAGTAGTCAGCTCTCAAAAAGTTCCAGGGTCGGGGGATTATCAAAATTTGTAACTTAAATTTCGGTTTCTGACCTTGAAGCGAATTAATACCTATTTAATAATGAGGACAGGGTTTGAGAAAAATAAAAAGGGAGGTTTACTGCTTTGCTAACAAAGCAGAAACACAGGGGACTCTGCCCAAAGGTTGTGACTCTCTTGAACTGCAGCAACAAGGGGTTTTAAAGGAGTTTCCATTGTTAACCTTGGAGATACTCTGTTCTTTGGTGGCCAGCAGGCATTGCCCTCTGCAGTGGGTGAGTTCCAGGCTGCCAGCTAGGGGCTTCTCTCATCCTGCTTAACAAAGGGGGGTAAACTTCAACACAGTTTTTTAGAACACAGTCCAAAGGGTGTAAGGCTTACTTGCTTTATTACCCATTTTTACGTCCAATATCTTTAAGTTTTTACCACAGAAATCACACAACAAAATGCACAAAAACAAACAAACAAAAAAACATATAGAACACAGAACAAAACACAAAGAAACAGAAACCTGGTGAAGATACAGAAAAACAGAGGAGCAATGAAATGTCTTGCTGAAGCTCCGGGGTAGGAGCTCCTGCGTGCCCGGCTGCACCTTTCTACCCTTTCAGAGAAATTCCATACAGAACAGAACAGAGGACAGAACAATTCTTGTTACTGTCCTGGACAGGAGTACATGTGAGCCTCCCCAGGCCACCTCTCTGTCATCAGAAGACATCTCCCTTAACCGGATATCAGATGTTATAAAGGCACCACCTACCTATGGAGGCCTCCTCCACCAGGTGCTTGCTAATAGTTTTAGTGCGATGGTTCACTGCAGTGCTCCCTGGACCAAATGCTCACTCCAAGGCTTTGGAACTTGGCTCTCCAGCCCTGAGCCCTGGAGGAAAGGCCAGCGTCAGAATTTCCAGCAGTCTGGTCTTATGATCTGGTAACGTCATCTCGCTGGGGAACTCCAAAATGTTAGACCAGGATGCAAGAAAATACCACTGACTCCAATTAAAATCAAATTAAGGCAAGCTTATTAGTTCAACCGGCTAGGCTGACTCTCCTTCTCAAAACGGCTAGAAAAAGACAGCATCCCCACCTTTCCTACACCCCAGATTTATAGCCCAAAAAGTTACACAATAAGGGAGTATCAGAAAACAGAACTTTGACAAGCATCACACTAATTGTAGTTTACATTTTTTATTTGCTGGCCCCAGCATCAGAAATTATGAGGACCATTAGAGCCTCAGAGAGGGTCGTTGTCTGGCCAGGGAAGGCCAATATTTATGAGGTTTCAGTAAGGTTTCAGAGAGGGCTGTGATCTGGTCAGTAAGACAGGCATGGGTGAGTTCAAGGCATGGGCAGGCATTCCAAGCAGGTTCAGAATTTGCAGTAATTTATAGTAAAGCAAAAATTATCTTTCCATGGCTTTGTGGCAAGATGGCTCCCAATATTAATGAAAGATCAGGTTGAGTGATCACCCCTGTCCCTTCCTTTTGGAAACTCCTCTACCACCTCCAAGGTTGTGAACTCCTGAGCATTTTCCATTCCAGATAAGTATTCACAGAATGTCTAACTCTTCTCCTCTAATTGTGTCTTACTTGGGGCAAAGGTAATGTCAAAGCATTGTTCTGGATGAGAGTGGGAAGATTATTGTATATCACATATTTGCATACACATTGGATTCATTTTCCAATTTTCCATTTGAAATACTGAATTCCTGGCACTAACCCATACCCTACTAGACTCTGACTAATAATCCTAATATGATGGTGAAACATAACCCAAGCAGAATAGAAATACAAGCCGTTTAGAGGAGGCATGGTGTGTAGTTAGAATTGCCTTTTGCATTATATAGTATAGGAGCTATAAATCTAGTCAATTTTTTGTTGAAATAATTCTACATGTGTTTTTAAAGTTAACAAATATGGGAATCCTGTCTCCCTTTCTCTGTAGCACATGTATTTTTATATGCACATAGAGAATCCTACCTGGTATCACACGTACATACTTGTGAGGTGGCTGAATTGGCAGATACAAATTGTGAGAAGAGATCACTACTCCTAAACGCTGTTCAAACTGAAAATTCAACCTATGGGTGAGCTTCCTAGTTCAGTAACATTATACATAAATCCATGTTCAGTAAAATGAATATTTTTGCATCTGTGGATTATATATATTTCATGATGAATTTCGATTGGCATATATATTGCTACTTTTTTTCTTTTTTTGGTTGTTCAAAACGTTACAAAGCTCTTGACATATCATATTTCATACATTAGATTCAAGTGGGTTATGAACTCCCATTTTTACCCCAAATAAAGATTGCAGAATCACATTGGTTACATATCCACATTTTTACATAATGCCCTATTAGTTAATGTTGTATTCTGCTACCTTTCCTATACTCTATGATCCCCCCTCTTTCCCCCTCCCATCTTCTCTCTCTACCCCATCTACTGTAATTAATTTCTCTCCTTGTTTATTTTCCCATTCCCTTCACAACCTGTTATATGTAATTTTGTATAACAATGAGGGTCTCCCTTCATTACCATGCAATTTCCCTTTTCTCTCCCTTTCCCTTCCACCTCATGTCTCTGTTAATGTAAATCTTTTCTTCCTGCTCTTCCTCCCTGCTCTGTTCTTAGTTGCTCTCATTATATCCAAGAAGACATTTGGTATTTGTTTTTTAGGGATTGGCTAGTTTCACTAAGCATAATCTGCTCTATTACCATCCATTTCCCTGAAAATTCCATGATTTTGTCATATTTTAGTGCTGCCTAATACTCCATGGTGTATAAATGCCACATTTGTTATCCATTCATCTATTGCAGGGCATCTAGTTTGGGTCCACAGTGCAGCAATTGTGAATTGTACTGCTAAGAACATCGATGTGGCAGTATCCCAGAGTTACACTGTTTTAAGGTCTTCAGGAAATAGTCCGAGAAGGGCAATAGCTGGGTCAAATTGTGGTTCCATTCCAAGCTTTTCCAGGAATCTCCATACTGCTTTTCAAATTGGCCGCACCAGTTTGCGGAACAGCTCTCCTCATAGGCCTCATTTGGTCTATCTTCTCTACATTAAGAAGAGAGAGGCTTACTCAGACACAACTCTTCATCCTGACCAGGTTGTTTGCCAGGTTGTTTTGGTCTTTCAGGTCTTTCATAGCTGCCTACATCTTCTCCAGGGATCAAATATGCATGGACCTTTGAGGTTCTCAGTAGGTGGCAGATCCCCTACATTGCTGTATTGCAAGACGAACCCTGTCCCTTCTCTTTTGTAAAGTTAGATTGAGGGAACAGTGTATGGTTAGGGTTAATAACATGTTCAATTTGGGTTCGGAATCATTCTGATTGATGAATAATGGTATTGGGAACCTGCGATATTTATAAAACTATAGAGGTGAAATATAAGTATAAAAACAGAAATCTAGGTAAGATTTGTAGCCCAGAAGGGAATGAGGCCCTTTATTGGGATACTTAGCTTTTAATTATGTTCTGCACGTTTGTCTCAGATAAATTGATAATCAATGGCATAGGACCTTGTACCTTGGAAGATTGATTGTAGAAGAGAACATCCACTCAAATTTGGATAGTCGGTAGGATTAGGAAGAGAGTCGGTAGGTTTAGGAAGAAGAGTGAGTATAAAATTTGGATCAAATGTTCTTTAGCAATACGGTTTCATTTACACAGTGAATGTAAATGTCAGCACATGCGAAGAGTCAGTCACAATGATGAACTGCGGAAAATATAGGAAAGAAGATATCAATAGAGACATTACAAAATCAGGCAATTGTAAAGTGAATGATAGGTTTACACATTTTCAACAGGATCGAGATTGAATACATAATTTTAGGAAGAAACAAATATGTAGTCACCAATAGAAATGACATTTGAAAGCATTATGCAAACTGGAAATGGATGTTTTTAGTAATCCATATTCAACTTCCATTTAGGATTTGGTGCAATCATAAGTGTGACCTTTGCATTTTGTGCCCAGAAAATTATTGTGATAAAATATATATGTAGATCATGTGACATGAGTATTTTTTCCACCATTTCTGTGAGCAATATTTTAAGAAATATAAATTAGTATTGGGGGTACAAAGTGGTGTACCCTGTGTCTATGAATATAGAGATAATGCATGAATAGAACATACTGTAAATAAATAATATAACTGGTTCCACTTTAAATAATGGATTGAATTGTTATCTGAAAATATATAAGATATCATATATTGACATACAATCAATAATTCCAACCAGTTATATATCTAATTGTCATCTTAGGGTTATTGTTTATCATGAAGTGTGTGTGAGTTTTGCTTAAAAAGTGATTATGGAAGTCGAAAATAATGTGTTTGGAAAGAAGTCTCATGAAATTACCAGTCAAGAAATATGGAGGAATCCATGTGTTCTGAAGCAGGAAGTGATTGAAAGTGAAACAAATGCCTATAAATTTGCTAAATTGTCGATGAAATATATATCCTGTGATGTGCATAAACTGAGGAAATAGTATGTACCAGTGTTGAATAAAAATGAACGTCAAAGTACACATCATGTACCATTGGAATCTACTTGCATTGATGTTAAACTGGGTCAGTTACTGTAAAAATATTAGGATTCGCGTGCATCACTCACAGAAGTTAGTTTTCTTTTTTTTTTAATTTTTATTTATGCTTGTTCAAAACATTACATAGTTCTTGATACATCATATTTGTCACTTTGATTCAAGTGGGTTATGAACTCCCATTTTTACTCCGTATACAGATTGCAGAATCACATCAGTTACACATGCATTGATTCACATATTGCCATACTAGTGTCTGTTGTATTCTGCTGCCTTACCTATCCTCTACTATCCCCCCTCCCCTCCCCTCTCCTCCCCTCTTCTCTCTCTACCCCCTCTACAGTAATAAATTTCTCCCCCTTGTATTATTTTTCCCTTTCTTCTTGTATGTAATTTTGTATAACCCTGAGGGTCTCCTTCCATTTCCATGGAATATCCCTTCTCTCTCCCTTTCCCTCCCACCTCTCATCCCTGTTTTAATGTTAATCTTCTTCTCATCCTCTTCATACCTATTCTGTTCTTAGTTAATCTCCTTATATCAAAGAAGACATTTGGCATTTGTTTTGAAGGGATTGGGTAACTTCACTTAGCATAATCTGCTCTAGTGCCATCCATTTCCCTGCAAATTCTATGATTTTGTCATTTTTTAATGCAGAGTAATACTACATTCTGTATAAATGCCACATTTTTTAATCCATTCATCTATTGAAGGGCATATAGGTTGGTTCCACAGTCTTGCTATTGTGAATTGTGCTGCTATGTACATCGATGTAGCAGTGTCCCTGCAGCATGCTCTTTTTAGGTCTTTAGGGAATTGACCGAGAAGGGGAATAGCTGGGTGAAATGGTGGTTTCATTCCCAGCTTTCCAAGAAATCTCCATACTGCTTTCCAAATTGGATGCACCAATTTGCAGTCTCACCAGCAATGTACAAGTGTACCTGTTTCCCCACATTCTCACCAACACTTGTTGTTTGACTTCATAATGGCTGCCAATCTTACTGGAGTGAGATGGTATCTAAGGGTGGTTTTGATTCACCTTTCTCTGACTACTGGAGATGGTGAGCATTTTTTCATGTACTTGTTGATTATATGTCCTCCTCTGAGATGTCTGTTGAGGTCCTCGGCCCATTTGTTGATTGGGTTATTTGTTATCTTATTGTTTAATTTTTTGAGTTCTTTGTATACTCTGGATATTAGGGCTCTATCTGAAGTGTGAGGAGTAAAGATTTGTTCCCAGAATTTAGGCTCCCTATTTACCTCTCTTATTGTTTCTTTTGCTGAGAAAAAACTTTTTGCTTTGAGTAAGTCCCATGTGTTGATTCTAGTTATTAACTCTTGTTATTAACTCTTGTGCTATGGATGTCCTATTGAGGAATTTGAAGCCCGACCCCACAGTATGTAGATCGTAGCCAACTTTTTCTTGTATCAGACGCCATGTCTCTGATTTGATATCAAGGCCCTTGATCCATTTTGAGTGAACTTTTGTGCATGCAAGAGAAAGGGATTCAGTTTCATTTTGTTACATATGGATTTCCAGTTTTTCCAGCACCATTTGTTGAAGATGCTATCCTTCCTCCATTGCATGCTTTTAGCTCCTTTATCAAATAGAAGATTGTTGTAGCATTGTGGATTAATCTCTGTGTCCTCCATTCTGTACCATTGGTCCACCCGCCTGTTTTGGTACCAGTACCATGCTGTCATTGTTACTATTGCTCTGAAATTTAGTTTGAAATCTGGTATCGCTATACCGCCTGATTCACACATCCTGGTTAGAATTGCTTTTGCTATTCTGGATCTTTTATTATTCCATATGAATTTCATGATTGCTTTCTCTATTTCTACAAGAAATGCCGTTAGGATTTTGATTGGCATTACATTAAACCTATAGAGAACTTTTGGAAATATCACCATTTTGATGATGTTAGTTCTCCCTATCCATGAACAGTGTATATTTTTCCATCTTCTAAGATCTTATTCTACTTCTCTTTTTAGGGTTCTGTAGTTTGCATTGTATAAATCTTTCACCTCTTTTGTTAGGTTGATTCCCAAGGATTTTAGTTTTATTTTTAGAGGATATTGTGAATGGAGTGTTTTTTTTTCTCATTTCCGTTTCAGAAGTTTTGTCACTGATATACAGAAATGCCTTTGACTTATGAATGTTGATTTTATATCCTGCCACATTGCTGAAATCACTTCTTACTTCTAGTAGTTTTTTTTGTAGACCCTTTTGGGTCTTCTATATATTGAATCATATCAGCTGCAAGTAGTGATAATTTAAGTTATTCTTTTCCTATTTTCATGCCTTTTATTTCTTTCATCTGTCTAATTGCTCTGGCCAGTGTTTCGAGAACTATATTGAATAGAAGTGGTGGTAGAGGACATCTCTGACTTGTTCCAGATTTTAGAGGGAATGCTTCAATTTTTCTTCATTCAGAATAATGCTAGCCTGAGGCTTAACATAGATAGCTTTTACAATGTCAAGGTAAATTCCTGTTATCTCTAGTTTTTCAAATGTTTTGAACATAAAGGGATGCTAAGGGTCTATCCTTCTTATTTATTTTTTGCAGAACCAAGCTTTAGTTTTGTAATTTTTTCAATAGTTTCTTTTGTTTCAATTTTGTTGTTTTCCGCTCTGATTTTAGTTATTTCTTGCCTTCTGCTACATTTGCTGTTGTTTTGCTCTTCCTTTTCTAGGGCTTTGAGATGAAGTGTGAGCTCATTTATTTGTTATTCTCTCCTATTTTTGAGGAATGACGTCAAGGTGGTGAATTTCCCTCTTAAAACACCTTTCATTGTGTCCCATAGACTCCGATATGTTGTTTCTGTATTTTCATTTATCTTGAAGAATTTTTTGATTTTCTCATTTATGTCTTCTGTAACACATTAATCATTCAGTAACATGTTGTTCATTTTCAATGTGATGTAGGATTTTTCCTTCCTTCTTTTTCATTGGTTTCCAGATTCATTCCTTTATAATCCAATAAAATTCATGGTATTAAGTCCACCCTTTATATTTACTGAAGGTTGCTCTATGGCATAATATATGGTCTATTTTTTAGAAGGATCCATGTGCTGCTAAAAAATATTATATCCACTTGATGATGGTTGATATATTCTATATATGTCAGTTAAGTGTAGGTTATTGATTGTGATATTGAGTTCTATAGTTTCTTTATTCAACTATTATTTGGAGGATCTGTCCAATGGTGAGAGAGGTGTGTTGAAGTCACCCATAATTATTGTGTTGTGGGCTATTTGATTCTTGAACTTGAGGAGAATTTGTTTTATGAACGTCACAGCACCATTTAATGGTGCGTAAATATTGATAATTTTTATGTCTTGTTGGTGAATGGTTCCTTTTAACAGTATATAATTTCCTTCATTATCCCTTTTGATTAAATTAGTCTTGAAGTCGATTTAATTCGACTTGAGGATGGCCACCACTCCTTGCTTATGAGGACCGTGTGCATGGTATATTTTTTCCCAACCTTTCACCTTCAGCCTGTGTATGTCTTTTCCATTCAGATATGTCTCCTGGAGGCAACATATTGTTGGATTTGTTTTTTGAATCCAAGTTACAAGCCTATGTTGCTTTATTGGAGAGTTTAAGCCATTAATGTTTAGTGTTACTATTGATATATGGTTTCTACTGCCAGCCATGTTTGAATATTTATCGCTTTTTTAAATTTACTTTGTTTCTCCATGATTAGCTTTTCCCCCGCCCTCTGTCATTACTGAGGCACTTCCCACTGATGGTTTTGGTTGTTGTTTTTCATTTCTTTCTCGTGTAGTGTTTTGCTCAAGACACTTTGCAATGGTGGTTTTCTGGCTGCAAATTCTTTTAGCTTTTGTTTATCATGAAAGATTTTTATTTCGTTGTCGTACCTGAAGCTGAATTTTGCTGGATACAGAATTCTTGTTTGGCATCCATTGTCTTTCAATGTTTGAAATACGTTGTTCCAGGATCCTCTCACTTTCAGTGTCTGTGATGAAAAATAGGTTGCTAACCTTATTGGTTTACCCCTGAATGTAATCTTCCTCCTTTCTCTTGAAGCTTTTAATGTTTTCTCTTTGTTCTGTATATTGGATAGCTTCATAACAATGTGTCTTGGCGTTGGTCTACTGTGATTTTGTGTGCTCTGTGTCCTGTAAGCATCTTCAATTTGTATATCCATTTCCTTTTTTATTTCTGGAAAATTTTCATTCCCATAGTTTGAATCTCTGTACCTTCCTCTATCCAGATGACTCATAAGTTTGGTTTTTTTATGTTATACCATATCTCTTGGATGTTTTTCTCGTGATTTTTTACCAGCCTTTCTGTGTTGGCTAGACTCTTTTCAAGATGATATATTTTGTCTTCATTATGTGACATTCTGTCTTCTACTTGCTCCACACGGTTAGTGATACTCTCAATTGAGTTTTTAATTTGGTTTATCGTTTCCTTCATTTCTAGAAATATTCTTTGAATATTTATAATCTCTATCTCCTGATAAAGAAGATTAACTTCTTCTTTTATCTGTTTATGTAATTCATTTTCAATGTGTTCTTTCACTGTATTTATTTGCTCTCTCGTATCCTCTTTAAGGTTCCATTTCATCTGTCTAAGGTATTCCTTGAGTTCTTTATATGACCATTTTTCTGATAATTCTAGGTCCTCCTGAATATTTAGGTTATCCTTCATTGTTTGTACTCCTTTTCTTTCTTGCTTTTTGATGCTGCTCATGTTACTTCTTGTTCTGTTTGAGTGATGAGTTACTTCTTATTCTTATAAATTTATTTGAAGCTTGGGAGGAAAGATATTAGATGGGATGGGAAGAAGTCACTAAAGAGAATGAGAATAGGCAGGTAGAACTCAAGGATGGGGTAATAAGAAAATTGAAAAGAAATGAAAAGACAAAAGAAAAAAAATAGAAAATAAAGAAAGAAATAATTTTTTTAAAAAATAATAATGATAATTAAAAAATGAAAATTAAAATTCAAAATAATAATAATAGTAAAATTAAAAAAATAAAAACATTAAAATAAGTTAAAGAACAACACAAAAAATTTAAATGAAAGAAAAAAAATAAAAATAAAATAATAATAATAATAATACATGCAGTCATAGAGTTCAATTAACTTCTCTTCCAGTAGGTGGAGCTGTGCTCACTGGGCCAAGCTTCTCCTCTCAATAGGTGGGAACCAATCACTGTGCAGCAGCTCTTCCTCCCAGACTGGGCGGGTCTCTAATCCTGAGTGCCTAGGACCTTCTCTAGTGTTTCCTCAAGCCAGGCTCCGCTCAACGGTGACGCTCACCACAATACTTGCTACACGTCAGGTCTCTGCTCCTGGTAGCCCTGTTTTCATCAACGCTTGGCACTCTCTCCCTGTTTGCCTCCCTCAGACCCTAAGTTTGTAGAGCTTGGGGATGGGAACCCCCAGCGAATTTGCTTGCTCTCTGGTATCCATGCCCACATTAGCTGGTGTAAGAGACCTCAGTTGTCAGCACTGGTAGGAGCGGTAGCCAGGAATTCCACGCCACAAGTCCCACAGCACACAAGATTCCCTCGGTCTGGCCATCTTTCTCACGGGAGACCTGGGAGGGCCCCTTAAGGGAGAGCTGGGAGGGGCCCTTAATGTTTCCCCGCTGTGTGGAGAGAGATGCATAGGGAATTACACACCTGTCGTACTGGTTTCAATGAAGTTATCTCCTCTGCCCATGACATCAGTTCTCTTCCACGGTGGTATCCCATGCAAATGGTGACCATTCGTTCCTTTTGCCAGGTGACCAATGCAATGGATGGGTCCTGACTGTGTCTCCAAAGCCCCATTTCAATCCAGTGGCCTTTTACCTCTGTAAATTCAGAAGGGCCGACCAGTTATTTCAGACGGAACGTTAGTTCTGAGTCACAAGAAGCAGGCAAATCTGAGCTTCTATGCAGCCGATCCGGGCTCTGTGTGTTTTCTCAGGGGCCCAGACTGTTCGCACCAGATCCACGTCAGGTCAGCATTGCCTAGTGATTCTGAACAAACAGCATTTAGACAGTTTACGACTCCCTATGCCTGCGCAGCTAATGAGGTCAGATACTTGATTTCTCCATGTCCGCCACCATGTTGGATCTCTTATATTGCTACTTTTTAATGTCTGTGCGTGTGCGTGTGTGTGTGTGTGTGTGTGTGTGTGTGTGTGTGTGTATATATATATATATATATATATATATATCAATATAAGATTTCTTATATATTTTTAGATATCAATTCAATTCATTATTTAAAGTGGAACCAGTTATATTATTTATTCACAGGATGGTCTATTCATGCATTATCTCTATATTCATAGACACAGGGTACACCTCTGTGTACCCCTAACACTAATGTATATGTCTTCAAAATATTGCTCCCAGAAATGGTGGAAGAAATACTCATGTCACCTGATCCACATATATATTTTATCACAGTAAAATTCTGAACAAAAAATGTAAAGGTCACACTTATGATTGTACCGAAGCCTAAAAGAAAAGTGAAAATGTTTAACTAAAAACATCCATGTGAAGGTTGCCTAATGCTCTCAAATGTCAATCCTATTGGTGACAACATATTTGTTTCTTCCAATGATTATATATTCAAATTAAACCCTGTTGAAAATGTCTAATCCTATAACTCACTTTATACTTTGCCTGATTTCATAATGTCTCTATTGATACCTGCTTTCCTACTTATTTTCCCCAGTTCATCATTGTGACTGACTCTTCATATGTGCTGACATTTTCATTCATTCTCTAACCGAAACCCTATTGCTAAAGAACTTTTGGTCCAAATACTATACTCACTCTTCTTCCTAAACCTACCGACTATCTTCCTAATCCTACCGACTATCCATTTTTAACTGGATGTTCTCTTCTACATTAAATCTACCAAGGTACAAGGTCCTGTGCTTCAAATCATACCTAGATTTCTGTTTCCATACTTATATTTCACCTCTATGTTCTTGTAATTATCGCAAGTTCCCAATACCATTATTCATCGCACAGAATGATTCCTAACCCAAATTGAACCTGTTATTAACCCTAAACATACACTGTTCCCTCAATCTCATTTTACAGAAGAGCAGCGACAGAGTTGTTCTTAAAATACAGGGAATTAGGAGAACTTCCACCTGCTGAAAACCTCAAAGGTCCATGCAGAAATGATACCTGGAGAAGTTGTAGGGAGGTATGAAAGACCAGAGAGAGCAAAAGTCCTATTCCATGGCAAACAACCTGGTCAGGATAAAGGGATGTGTCTGAATCAGCCTCTCTCTACTTATGTTAGAGAAGATGGACTAAACCAGACCTGTGTGGAGAGCTGTTCCCAGGTGCCTATGGTTGATATACCATTCTAACTTGTGCAAGTGTTCCAGGAAGTAGGAGCAGCCTCCATCTCATGGGACCCTTGGAAGCAAGTGTTAGGACAAACTGGTTGCCAAGGCAGTGACCTCATTCATTCAATTCCAAAGAAAGTGACATACCTCATTTCCTTGGTGATGGAACTCTATGATCTTTGTATCCTAGTGGCCAGGCACCCAGACGCTATCCCATTCCCAGTCACAGTGGTCTCACTTGTTTGGATTTACCAAGGACAGAGTCAGTATTTCTTGGTACCTACTAATGTGAGGATGGCCAAATGCCAGGAGAGCAATGAAGAGGTACCTTTTCTGAGAAAGCCAGTAGTGGCTCACCACTATTTCCTGACAACTTCACAGAGTTAGCCAAGGAAACCAGACCTGAGAGAGGACAGACTATTTCGAAGGAATATAGTATGGCCGAGCAGTTAGAGGACACTCCAGATAGTCACAGATCTACTTGGGGGAAGGAGGTGCCATTGTGGGAGTGGGTGTGGGTTTGTGGTTTTGCCTCATGTTCTAACAAAAGGTAGGAATGGCGGTTTGTTTGGATTGAAGTGGACTGTTTCGAGTAAGTCATTTGACAAGGTGAGTGTTTCTATGTTTGGGTATCCGACTATGTCCATTGTTGTAGACATTAGAAAAGAGAATGCATTAATGGATGTGTCCTGTCTAGTATAAATCTTACCATAATTCATCCTGCTCAATTTATGAATGGACTGCACCTTGTCTTATCGATGGGCAACACCTGCTATCATCCTAAGTTCCTGTTTTCTTCCTGAATTCTGGCCAGTCTCCAGAATAGGCTCAGGGATTTGTGTCCAAGATATGTACCACCTCCAAGCTCTGTGACATGGCCATATACTGGATAGCTGAAGAGAATGAGATCATCTCAGAAAACTCAGATATCAGTGTGACCAGGAAAGTCTCAGTGGAGAAACCCTGCTTTGGGCCGTTTGCTTACCTTATGTTCTGTTGCCCTGAATGTCAGGAAGGTCTTTGCCTCAGGCCACCCCTTTGTGAAGCCTGAAGAAAACAGTTTTAAATTTGAAATGAATAGGCATCACCTGTGGCTCTTTGCTTAATTGCTTTGGAAAGGGATGTGTCTGAATTAGCCTCTTGGCCTTGTATGTGGCTGTGATTTTTATTCTCAGCACATGATGGATCCAAAGAATGATCGCATGTGCGCATCCAAAACCAAAATGGCCAAAAGATCAGTCATTGTGGATGAAGTCTCTCGCCTTCTTCTGTTAGGTTCCTGACATCCATCAAGTGAGAATACTGATCCTTTGGGTCAAATAAGTTCTTGAAATCTCTGCCGAGGTGCTTGGCTTTTCTCATGACTCTATTTCACATAAATATTCCATACCTGAAAGTCAGTAGGCCTCAAATTGGAGAAACAGAGCAGCATGAACGGCAGGCTTATTTGACCACTCCTGGTTCATATTAAGAGTGTCCAGGCCACCCTGACTTTAGGCAAATGAGGGGCAAGTGAGCTTATTTTGGACACTACCAATGGCTGCACCCCTCATGGAAACCTCCAGCCAGAGGTCATGATGAGTGACTATATGGAAGAAGATGAGGGCCATGTGGGAGTGTTTGGGTTTTAATTGTGGTCATTTGTGTGGCGGTTGGAAGAAATGTCTGGGTCCACCTGGGCTTGAACTCTGGTGTGATTCCCCATAGAGACTTAGTTCTGGAACTCACCTCAGAGAAGTATTGCCATGAATTGTTTTGGGATTTTAGGAGGCCACGCATGAGAGTTGCCCTTGGAAACTGAGATCTGGCTTTCCACAGAGCACTGGGAATCTCAGCCAGGATATCACATGATATAATTGTGAAAAACTTGCAGCCATAGTTGAGAGTCAAAACACACATGGACCTCACATTTTACACCTCAATGTGCCTGGCTTCATGTGACCTTTTCCCCACTCTTTGGGAAGCCTTGCCTGTGAGAGTTCTCCAGAGTTTTCATTTAAATTAGCTTCCTCAACATTTAGTGGTTCCTGAATGAATTGAAACCCAGAGTTTCTCCAACTTCATCCTTGAAAAATGGCTTGATAAATACCATGAATTTTTGGAAGTTCCCACAACCAGGTGGCACTGGAGAACATTTGGATGTCCTGTTGCTGATCATGAGTATACCAGACAATGCCTTGATTGACTGGGTTTCATGAAAATGGTGTAGAAAAGAGATGCCAGTAAGTTGGAGCCTGCTGAGTAGTGGGCCTAGAGCAGTGGTGGGCAGGTGTGTGATGAAACATCAGTGGTAGGGCCATGAGGATCTACCATTGGATTCCAAATGGCTTGTGACTGACATGGTGCAGCCAGCAGTCCCTTATATGTAAAGGCATCTTGTTATATGGTGAGGTTTCAGGTCAATGTTCTGAATCAGGTTGATATGGACGAGGGGGCAATGGGCCAAGCTAGGAGGGATAGAAGCCTGGTTGGTGCATTCTCCTGCAGACCCTGACCCAACACACGTGACAGAACTCCCTCCAGCAATATGTCCCAGTTGAGCTCCTGGTATTTCGTGAAGCAAATACCAAACTCCCAGTGCAGCAGGAAAAACACCACAAAAAGTGTAGGAGGACCAAATGGCTTCGCAGTCAACACGGAGAGACACTTAGTCCTCAGTGGTCACAGTTTACCTACAAAGAGAGGATTCAGCATTGCTGCCTCATCTTCATTGGAAAATAAGAAACCATGTCCTTCAGGTCACATAGATGCAGAACCAGCTTTGATGGTCTCACTACTAAAGAAGCCAAATCTCCTGACAACAACATATATTTCAAGTGCCCAAACTCAGAGGCAGTTTCTCAAAAAGTTTTTAGGCTCTCAGAGCTCCCTGTTTGTGTTGTGTTTACCCTGTCCCTTACTTTTGGAAACTCCTCTACCACCTCCATGGTTATGAACTCTTGAGCATTTTCCATTCCAGATATGTATTCACTGATTTTCTAACTCTTCTCCTCTAATTATGTTTTACCTGGGGTGAAGGTAATGTCAAGGAATTTTTCTGGATGAGAGTGAGAGGATATCAGACCTTAACAGATATTTGTGAAGCACATATTTGCTTACACATTGAATTCATTTTCCAATTTTCCTTTAGAAATACTGAATCCCTGACACTAACCCATACCTACTAGAATCAGACAACTCATCCTAATATAATGGAGAAAAATAACCCAAACAGAATAGAAATTCAAGCAGTTCAGAGGAGGCATCTTGTATAGTTGGACTTGCCTTTTGCATTATATAAGGTAGGAGTTATAAATCTAGTCAATTTTTATTTGAAATAGTTCTCCATGTGTTTTTAAAGATAACAAATGTGTGAAATCCTGTTTCCCTTTCTCTGTAGCCAATTCACACATGTATATTTATATGCACATATAGAATCCTACCAGGAATCCCACGTACATTTTTGTGAGGTTTCTCACTTCGCAGATTCAAATTGTGAGAAGAGATCACTCCTCTTAAACGCTGTTAGAACTGAAGATTCAAACTATAGGGGAGCTTTCTAGTAGAACAACATTATACATATACTCATGTTCAGTAAAATAATTATTTTTGCATCTGTGGATGATATATATTTACTGATGAATTTTGATTTTCATATATATTGCTGCTTTTTAATGTCTGTGTGTAGTTTGTGTGTGTGTGTGTATATATATATATATATACACACACACACTATTCAGATTTTTCAATATATAAAATATATGTGTCTTATATACACTTTCTAAATTCATTCATGTTCATGTATATGGATTTATAATCAACTTTTCACAAGATTATTTTCCGAAATATTCATCCATCTGAAATACATATTTGTTTCCTAGTACTGAAAACAAACTTCAGTGAATGGTGCCTACAAATTCTAATAATTTTACAGTAACTGACCCAGTTTACCACCAATGCAAGTAGATTCCTATGGGACATGATATGTAATTTGAGGTTCATTTGTATTCAACACTGGTACATTATTATTTCTTCAGTTTTTGCACATCATACGATATATATTTCATCCACAAGTTCACAAATTTACAGGCATTTGTTTCAACTTTAATCAATTCCTGTTTCAGAACACAAGTATTATCAGGGTTTCTGAACTCGTCTTTTCATGACGCTTCTTTCCAAACAAGTTATTTTCGATTTCCATAATCACTGGTGAAGTAAAACTCACACCCTTCGTGATAAACCAAAACACTAATATTACCATTATATGTATACCATTTTGGAAAGAATGACTGTATATCAATATAACATTTCCTGTAATTTTTCAGATATCAGTTCAATCCATTATTTATAGTTGGAACAAGTTATATTATTTATTCACAGTATGTTCTATTCATGCTTTATCTTTATATTCATAGACACAGTGTACACCTCTTTGGACCCCCAATACTAATTTTACGTCTTCAATATATTGCTACCAGAAATGGTGGAAGAAATACTTATGTCACCTGATCTACATATACATTTTATCACAATAATATTCTGAAAAAAAATGTAAAGGTCACACTTATGACTTTACCAAAGCCTAAAAGGAAAGTGAACATGGATTAATAGAAACATCCATGTCCATGCTGCCTAATGCTCTCAAATGTCAATCCTATTGGTGACAACATATTTGTTTCTTCCTAAGATTATATATTCAAACTCAACCCTGTTGAAAATGTCTAATCCTATCACTCACTTTATATTTTGCCTGATGCAATAATGTCTCTATTGATATCTGCATTTCTACATATTTTCCCAGTTTATCATATTGACTGACTCTTCATATGTGCCGACATTTACATTCACTCTCTAACCGAAACCATATTGCTAAAGAACTTTTGGTCTAAATCCTATAATCGCTCTTCTTCCTAAACCTACCGACAATCTTTCTAAACCTACTGACTATCCCTTTTTACTGGATGTTCTCTTCTACGTTCAATCATCCAAGGTACAAGGTCCTATGCCATTGTATATTGAATTATCTGAGACATCTTTAGAGAACATAAATCAAGCTAAGTATCCCAATCCAGGGCCCAATGCCCTTCTGGGTTTCAAATTATACCTAGATTTTTATTTTCATACTTATATTTCACCTCTACATTCTTGTAAATCTCACAGGTTGCCAATACCATTATTCATCGCACAGAATGATTCCTAACCCAAATTGAACCTGTTATTAACCCTAAACATACACTGTTCCCTCAATCTCATTTTACAGAAGAACAGGGACGGAGTTGTTCTTACAATACAGGAAAGTAGGGGACCTTCCACCTGCTGAAAACCTCAAAGGTCCATACAGAAATGATACCCGGAAAAGTTATAGGCAGCTATGAAGGACCTGAGAGAGCAAAAGTCATCTTCCATGGCAAACAACCTGGTCAAGATGAAGGGATGTGTCTTAATCAGCCTCTCTCTTCTTATTGTAGAGAAGATGGACCAAATCAGGCCTGTGTGGAAAGCTGTTCACGGGTGCCTATGGTTGATATACCATTCTAACTTGTGAAAGTGTCACAGGAAGTAGGGGCAGCCTCCATCTCATGGGACCCTTGGAAGTAACTGTTAGGAAAAAAGGGGTGCCAAGGCAGAGGCCTCATTCAGTTCCAAAGAAAGTGACATATCTAATTTCCTTGGTGATGAAACTCTCTGAACTTGCTATCCAAGAACCAAGACACCGAGAGGCAATCCCAGTCCAAGTCGCTGTGGGCTCACTTGATTGGATTTTCCAAGGACAGAGTCAGTCTTTCTCGGTACCTAATGATGTGAGTATAGCCAAATACCAGGAGAGCACTGAAGAGGTACTTTTCCTGAGAAAGCAGGTAGTGGCTCGCCACTTTTTCCTGACAACTTTACAGAGTTGGTCAAGGAAAGCAGATCTGATAGAGGACACGCCATTTCGGGGGAACATAATATGGCCCACCAGTCAGAGTTAACTCCGGAGAGTCACAGAACTACTTGAGGGAAGGAGGTGCCTTTGTGAGTGTGGGTTTGTTGTTTTGTCTCATATTCTGAGAATTGGTAGGGAAGGCGGTTTGTTTGATTTGGAGTGAACTGTTTCTAGTAAGTCGTTTGACAAAATGAGTGTTTCTATGTCTGTGTATCCCACTGTGTCCGTGGTTGTAGACATGAGAAAAGAGAATGCAACAATGGATGTGTCCTGTCTAGTAGAAAGCTTCCCATTATGCATCCTGCCTAATTTATGAATCGAGTGCGGCTTGCCTTATGGATGAGCAATACCTATTACCTTCCTAAGTCTCTGTTTTCTTCTGAATTCTGGCCACTCTCCAGAATAGGCTCATGGTTTTGTGTCCAAGATATGCAACAACTCCAAGGTCTGTGACATGGCCATGTACAGGATAGCTGAAGGGAATGGCCAGCATCTCAGAAAAATCAGATATCAGTGTGACCAGGAAAGTCTCAGTGGATATACCCTGCTTTTGGCCTTTTGCTTACCTATTGTTCTGTTGCCCTGAATATCAGGAAGGTCTTTGCCTCAGACCACCCCTTTGTGAAGCCTGAAGGAAACAGTTTTCAAATGGAAATGAATGGGCATCACTTGTGGCTCTTTCTTAGTTGCTTTGGAAAGGGATGTGTCTTAATTAGACTCTTGGCCTTGTATGTGGCTGTGACTTTGATTCTCAGCAGCTGATGGATCTAAAAATGATCCCATGTGTGCATCCAAAACCATAATTGCCAAAAGATCAGTCATTGTGGATGAAGTCTCTCGTCTTCCTCTGTTAGGTTCCTGACCTCCATCAAGTGAGAATAGGTATTCCTTGGGTCAAATGAGTTCTTCAAATCACTGCAGAGGTGCTTAGGTTTTCGTATGACTCCAAATCACATAAAGAATCTATACTTGAAAGTCAGTAGGCCTCAAATTGGAGAAACAGAGCAGTATTAACGGGAGGCTTATTTGATCACTCCTGGTTCACAGAAAGGGTGTCCAGGCCAACATGACTTTAGGCAAATGAGGGGCAAGGGAGTTTATTTGCACACTGTCTTTGTGTGAGCCCTTCATGGAAACCTCCAGACAGAGGTTACGATGAGTGACTATATGGAAGAAGATGAGGACCATGTTTGAGTGTTTTGTTTTTAATTGTGGTCATTTGTGTGGTGGTTGTAAGAAATATCTTGGTCCACCTGGGCTTGAACTCTGTTGGGATTTCCCTTAAAGACTGCGTTCTGGAACTGAACTCAGAGAAGTATTGCCATGAATAGAAATACAAGCAGTTTAGAGGAGGCATGGTGTATATTTGGACTTGCCTTTTGCATGATACAGAGTAGGAGTTAAATCTAGTCAATTTTTTGTTGAAATAGTTCTCCATGTGTTTTTAAAGTTAAAAAATTGTGAATTCCTGTCTCCCTTTCTCTGTAGCCTATTCAGCACATATATTTTTATATGGATATATAGAATCATACCTGGTACCACACATACATTCTTGTGAGGTGGATGAGTTGGCAGATACAAATTGTGAGAAGAGATCACTCCTACTTAACCGTGTTGGAACTGAATATTCAACCAATGGGTGAGCTTGCTAGTTGAACAACATTATACATAAATCCATGTTCAGTAAAATGAATATTTTTGGATCTTTTTATGATATATATTTTATGAAAATTTTGATTGACATATATTTTGCTATTTTTTTTCTGTGTGTGTGTGTGTGTGTGTGTGTGTGTGTTTTGTGTCATTCGCCTGTTCTGTAAAACAACTTCAGAGAGAGAGGTTAAAAATTCATGCAAAGCTCTGATGGAGGTATCTAATATCTTAGTTTTGGTCTATTGCTTCTTCTAATTGGGTCATTTGTTGTGTCCCATGGACGAGGGCAGTGGTTCCTGTGCCCACCCCTGAAGCAACTCCTATTCCGAATAGGATGGCTAAAGTGAGGGATATATGTTCCCAGTGGAAACGGGTTGTATGCCCCTCTATTTCATTTTCAAATGAACCTGCATCATGACAGAGCACTCTGGGAAACATCTGCACCATTACACAATTAATCACATCTGTTGACAATTTCTTTAAAACATAAACAATGTTTAATTATATACAATTATGCTGTTGTAGGGACGGACAAGGCAAGGTACCTAAGATAGCAACGAAGACAGGGAAACCGTCCTATTTGGTTGCAACCAGATTCAGAGGGCATTGCTTCTGTTGTAATCAATTATTCTCCTGAAACTCAAGTTTAGGTAGTTTCAGAATTTTGTACCCAACATGTAAGGGAAGGGGCTCAGAAGTTCACAGTCTTCAGAAGTTCAAAAAAGCCGTTGTTGTTTCTGTTTTTACCTCAGTTCTGGGCAAGTTAACTTTTCAAGGACACCTGGGAGGGAAAGAGCTTTTTCCTACCTTTCTTATTTTTCGCCCCTGACAGCTGTTACCATGGAGCCCTGATGGTAACTTCTTTATCTTAGAAATATAGCCATCTCTGTAAAGCCCCAGCTCATGGCCAGAGGCCTTGTTCATTATTTTGTGGAAAACAAAATAAACAAGCATAGAAGTGCTTATTTTTTTAACCAGTGGCCAAGTAGAACAAGGCAACACTAAAAGAGGAAGTTTATCTACATTGAACTCTTTTATAGGGACTCTTTTGCTGAAAGTCCTAAAGTCAGCCATGGTGAAGACTTCTGTAGAAAGTCAGTTAAGAATTTTCTGTAGGCCTGGTACAGAAGGGGAAGACAGGGAAGGTGGGGCTGACAGCAGCTCCGAGGATCTGAGAATAAGGAAGGAGAGATGTAAAAGAATAATGGGAAAGGGGTTTGGGATTTTCCTAGCAACAAAAACTTGAGCTGTAGAACAGGTAGAGCAGAGGGGAAGACAAGAGTGAGTATCCCAAAATGCATGTGAGGGACTTTAAATTTTTAGTAACTGTTTTCAGTGATGACAAAGCAACTTTAAAGGCCATTTTCATTACATCTTTGATAGGAGTCTGAGGGCTCTCCTCAGCTAGTTTCAGCTTTGTGTTTGCTGGTAAGAGGACCTGGTGGGACCCGGGGCGGGCACGGACAGGAGAAGAGAGGAGTGAGTCGATGGATGGGAACCTGAGTACCTGCTACTTCAGCAAGATGGCGATGGTCTGAGAACCAGCAGAGATTTGGGTTTTTGATCTAATAATTGGAGGGGAGAAATCAGGTTGCTGAGGTGAGAGTGACAGCAGAGACTCTGGAGCACAAGGCTGAAGGTGAGGATTGATTGGATAAGCATAGTTCAGGATATGAGTGAAGGATGGAAAAGGCATGCCCATAGGGGAATCTCCTTTCACCCTTTTGAGCACTTGCAGAAGTTAAAAAGGTCACACAGGGCTGGGGATGTGGCTCAATTGTAGCACGCTCGCTTGGCATGCGTGCGGCCCGGGTTCGATCCTCAGCACCACATACAAACAAAGATGTCGTGTCCAGCAAAAAACAAAAAAAAATAAATATTAAATTTCTCTCTGTCTCTCTCTCTCTCACCTCTCTCTTTAAAAAAAATGGTCACGCAGAATTTGAGGATCAAGAGACCCCTCTGGGGGCCATCGGTTTTGGTTATCTAATTGGTAATATGGCCAATGCTGTGTACTGAATTTGATGAGGAGTTTGTGTTTCATCAGGCAGCCCCTGTATGCTCACATCCCCATGACATACAGCAAAAGTCTGCCAGGCATTCTGGGATTACTAAAAAGGAGTGATGGATTTTTCCTTTCCCCAGGTCCATGATCCTCTTAGTTATACAAGTCCGATATTTACTGCCATTAGCCCCTTGAACTAGAGACCTTTTATTTGATAGAGGGCCCAATGGGGCCTTAAGGGCTGAGTTTATTGCCCCTGTATCCACTTCAAAGTTTACTGGTGTCTCCTCCACTTCAAAAGATACGCTGAGCTCAGGGAGGGGATCTGAGCCCCGACTTTCGTAGTCATGCTGAAGAGTCAGAAAGGCTGGCTGGCGTGGCTGCCTCTTTCTAGGGCACTCTTGAACCCAGTGTCCTCTTTCTTTACAGTAGGCACATTGATCTGAGGTCAGGGGTGGCCTCTGGCGTGGGACCAGGTATCCCTTCCTGTCTCCCTGTTTCTTAATTTCTGGCCTTTTTGTTATTGTGACCGGGACCTTAGTCAACTCCTTAGTCTGTCTTTTGTTTCTTTTATCCTCCTTTTGCTCCCTTCTCTTCATCAGTTTCTCTCTTATAGTATACTTTCTCGGCTTCTCTGACTAAATCTCTCAAAGTCATATCTTGTAATCCATCTAAGCATTGTAACTTTCTTTAAATATCCAAGGCAGCATGCCCAATAAAGGCCATTGTGACAGATGATTTTTGATCCTCTGCATGAGGATCGAAAGGAGTATATCTCCTATATGCCTCCGTAATTCTCTCTAGAAACATAGAGGAAGATTCATCAGGCCCGCAGGCGTGGTACCCACGTCACCCCAAATGGAGTAGGGAAAGAGCAGTGCCACTGCCTGCTCCCGGATCAGGCCCAGCCACCAGCTGGTGTGGTAGTCACGTCACCCAAATTGTAGTAGGGGCCAAGCAGGCTGCCCCCCGCGCCCGCCACAAAAGCAGACCTGTGACTGACCTTCGGAACAGGCCCAGCGGCCTGCAACCATGGTAGACATGACACCCCAATTGGAGTAGTGGCAGAGCAGAGCTTTCTCCCGCGCCCAGTACAAGCACAACGGCCCACCGGCGTGGTAGTCACGTCAACCCAATTGGAGTAGGGGCAGAGCAGAGTCTTTGCCCGCACCCGGAACAGGCCCAGCGATCTGCCAGCATGGTAGTCACGACACCCCAATTGCAGTAGGGCCAAAGCAGAGCCACCACCCGCTCCCGCAAGGTAGGCAGACCTGCAACTGACCGGCGGAACAGGACTAGCGGCCTGCAAGCACAGCAGACACATCAACCCATTTGGTTCTTTGAAAAAATAAAAAAAATCTACATACCCTTAGCCATGCTAACGAAGACAAAAAGAGAGAGAACTCAAATTACTAGCATACAGGATGAAAAAGACAATATCATAACAGATATTTCAGATATACAGAAGATAATCCGAAATTATTTTGAATCTTTGTACTCTAATAAAATAGAAGACAGTGAAGGCATCGATAAATTTCTTAAGTCATATGATCTGCCCAGATTGAGTCAGGAGGATATAGACAACCTAAACAGACCAATATCAATTGAGGAAATAGAAAAAACCATCAAAACACTACCAAGTAAGAAAAGCCCAGGACCTGATGGGTATACAGCAGAGTTTTACAAAACCTTTAAAGGCGAATTAATACCAATACTTTTCAAGCTATTTCAGGAAATTGAAAAAGAGGGAGAACTTCCAAATTCATTCTATGAGGTCAACATCACTCTGATTCCTACACCAGACAAAGACACTTCAAAGAATGAAAACTACAGACCAATATCTCTAATGAGCCTAGAGGCAAAAATCCTCAATTAAATTCTGGCAAATCAGATACAAAAGCATATCAAAAAAATTGTGCACCATGATCAAGTAGGATTCATCCGTGGGATGCAAGGCTGGTTCAATATACAGAAATCAATAAATGTTATTCATCACATCAATAGACTTAAAAATAAGAACCATATGATCATCTCGATAGATGCAGAAAAAGCATTCGACAAAGTACAGCATCCCTTTATGTTCAAAATTCTAGAAAAACTAGGGATAACAGGAACATACCTCAATATTGTAAAAGCAATCTATGCTAAGTCTCAGGCTAGCATACTTCTGAATGGAGAAAAATTGAAGGCATTCCCCGTAAAATCTGGAACAAGACAGGTATGCCCTCTTTCACCACTTCTGTTCAACATAGTTCTCGAAACACTGGCCAGAGCAATTAGAGAGATGAAAGAAATTAAAGGCATATAAATAGGAAAAGAAGAACTTAAATTATCACTATTGCAGATGACATGATTCTATTCCTAGCAGACCCAAAAGGGTCTACAAAGAAACTAATAGAGCAAATAAATGAATTCAGTAAAGTGGCAGGATATAAAATCAACACTCATAAATCAAAGACATTCCTGAATATCAGTGACAAATCCTCTGAAACGGAAATGAGGACAACCACTCCATTCACAATATACTAAAAAAAAAAATAATTGGGAATCAACCTAACAAAAGAGGTGCAAGTTTTATACAAGGAAAACTACAGAAACCTAAAGAGAAAAATAGAGGAAGATATTAGAAGATGTAAAAATGTACCCTGTTCATAGATAGACAGAACTAACATCATCAAAATGGCGATATTACTAAAAGTTCTCTATAGGTTTAGTGCAATGCCAATCAAAACCCAACGGCATTTCTTGTAGAAATAGAGAAAGCAATCATGAAATTCATATGGAAAAATAAAAGACCCAGAATAGCAAAAACAACACTAAGCAGGAAGTGTGAATCAGTCGGTATAACGATACCAGACTTCAAACTATACTGCAGAACAATAGTAACAAAAATAGCATGGTACTGGTACCAAAACAGGTGGGTGGACCAATGGTACAGAATAAAGGACACAGAAACCAATCCAAAAAATACAACTATCTTACATTTGATAAAGGGGCTAAAAGCATGCAATGGATGAATGATAGCATCTTCAACAAATGGTGCTGGGAAACCTGGAAATCCATATGTAACAAAAAGAAACTGAATCCCTTTCTCTCGCCATGCACAAAAGTTAACTCAAAATGGATCAAGGAGCTTGATATCAAATCAGACATGGTGTCTGATAGAAGACAAAGTTGGCTACGATCTACATACTGTGGGGTCGCCTCCAAATTCCTCAATAGGACACCCATAGCACAAGCGTGAATAACTAGAATCAACACATGGGACTTACTCAAACTAAAAAGGTTTTTTCTCAGCAAAAGAAACAGTAAGAGAGGAAAATAGGGAGCCCACATCCTGGGAACAAATCTTTCCTCCTAACACTTCAGATAGAGCACTAATATCCAGAGTATACAAAGAACTCAAAAAATTAGTCAATAAGATAACAAATAACCCAAACAACAAATGGGCCAAGAACCTGAACAGACACTTCTCAGAGGAGGACATACAATCAATCAACAAGTACATGAAAAAATGGTCACCATCTCCAGCAGTCAGAGAAATGTGAATCAAAACCACCCTAAGATACCATCTCACTCCAGAAAGATTGGCAGCCATTATGAAGTCAAACAATAACAAGTGCTGGCGAGGATCTGGGGAAACAGGTACACTTGTATATTTCTGGTGGGACTGCAAATTGGTTCAGGCAAATGGGAAAGCAGTATGGAGATTTCTTGGAAAGCTGGGAACGGAACCACCATTTGACCCAGTTATTCCCCTTCTCGGTCTAAAACCTAAAGACCTAAAAAGAGCATGCTACAGGGACACTGCTACA